>NW_028322599.1:89876-114501 GCF_041381405.1 Jatropha curcas | reverse complement strand
GCCTCGCCGTGCGCGGCGCGGGAGGCCTCGCCCGCGCTGGGCGCCAGGCCCCGCCCGCGCTTGGCGTGGGCTGACGCCGCCGTGGCCGGTGTGGCCACCGTGCCTCGCTTCGGGAGCCTTTTTGGGAGTTTCAGACTTCCGAAAAATATTCCGGGACCTGTTCCGCGATCCTCGTAAATTCCGGACGTTTCAAGTACCATATTGACATATTTCCGGTGAACTTCCGAAATGGCCTCCGGTCCGGTCGGACTGTTTGCAGTCCGGGAAAATTGGCTCTTTGAGTATTCACAGTCAAATTTACTTAGCAAAGTCAACCAACAGGCTTTTTGAGCCTCAAAATTTGAGTATTCACAGTTGCCCCCCACCGTCGACCATAAAAATGATTTATGGGAGTCGGTGGTTGTCCGAAACGCAAATTTTGTAGGCGAGAATCGGACGCGTCCAGAAGACCCACCTCTTGGCTATTTGCTTATAAATAGCCTAAAAAAAGCTCATTTTCATTCATTCAAGACTTCCTAAGTTAAGGAAATCTCTCAAATTCTCTCAACTTCCTAGGTTTTAAGGTTTCTCTTCTTTCATGGCTTCCTCTGATCTGAGCGGTGAGGAGTACCTGGGGTCTCTGGGGATCTCGCTTGACGAAGTCAACCTTACGGCGGACGCTAACAGTCACGCCTCCGTAACAGGCATCTTCGCCTAGGTACGCCTTCTTTTATTCTGATTATTATTTTTTTCGGGCCTTAGGGGCCTAAAAGAAAATAGGGATTGTGGCTTTTCGGGCTTTAGGCCGAATTTGTGAAATTGTGAACTTTGGGCCTCCGTGGCCCGAGTGTGATTTTCGGGCTTTTAGGCCGAATTTGTGAAATTGTGAACTTTGGGCCTCCGTGGCCCGAGTGTGATTTTCGGGCCTTAGGCCGAATTTGTGAAATTGTGAACTTTGGGCCTCCGTGGCCCGAGTGTGATTTTCGGGCTTTAGGCCGAATTTGTGAAATTGTGAACTTTGGGCCTCCGTGGCCCGAGTGTGATTTTCGGGCTTTAGGCCGAATTGTGAAATCTTTATTTTTCTGCGCTCACTGTTTTATGAGTATGCATGCTAAGATATTATCCTTAGTAAAGAACCAAGGACCAATTCTCATATTGTTTTACCTTTTAGGATCCTTACATTAGATTGGATGTGGCTGAGATTTCTATGTCCGAAATCCCGATCGAGACATTGGATTCGAACCACCCGGTTGGAGCGATCATCAATCCGTCCCATCTGGGTTACTTGAGGCATTTTGATACTTGCCGAAACAGTCACAAGGAGTTGCTGGGTGCTTTGGCCGAAAGATGGTGGGACACCACCAACACTTTTCATTTTTCTTGGGGCGAGATGACAATGACCCCTGTGGATTTTTCTGTGATTACCGGAATCCCTTTTGGTATTCGGCCGATTGAGTTATATGACGACTGGAGGACAGAAATTTCCCCTGATCGGATGGTGGAGTTGATTGGTATAGACCTGCCCCGGATTGTCGGGCCAGGCTCCGCTACTCCAGCTTTGAGCGTTTCTAGGCGCTGGCTATACCTCCAGGCTCCCGGTATTTATGCTAGACACAGGCGGGGAGAGCTGACGGCTTCTCAAGTGGCTAGGTTCACTTTATTGCTGATGTTTGCGTCGACCTTCTGGTCCAACAGGAAAGAAAGGTTCAATCCTTCTATCTTGAAGAGTTTAGAAAATCTAGCCCATCTTACGGAGTACGACTGGGCCGGCGCTATCCTGAGCCGTATGTATGATGATATGTGTGATCTGAGCCGGAGCCACTGCAAACTTAGCGGGACCTACTACTTCTGGGAGGTAATACAAGCACATTCTGTATATTTTCTGTTTCATTTGCCTTCTTCTGACTCTCGTTTCTTCTTTGTTGCAGATTTGGGCATTTGAATACTTTCCTTATACCCGCCCGGAAGAGATTCAGGCCGATCTCGGATTAGGGCTAGTACCTTTGGCTTGGAGATGGTACCGAACAAATCTTCATACGAGTCGGCATAGGCACTCGCTAAAAGATCTAAGAATCTTCTTTGATACGTGCAGCCCGGCACAGGCATGTATTTAGAACCTCTTGAATATGTTAGACAGTCAAACAGGCTGTAGCAAATTCATTGTAGCACAGTCAAATTTACTGTAGCAAAGTCAACCAACAGGCTTTTTGAGCCTCAAAATTTGAATATTCACAGCCTAATGGGGAGCTCCTATAGGCTCATCTAGTAGATACTTTAGGGTCTTATGGTCCAATCGGTATGCCTATCTCGGCTGTTAGATGCTTCATTAAGGATTGCAAACTCAATATAAATTAATGCGCAAAATCGGTGCCACTCCGGAAGCATTTGGCAGTTTTAGCCCAATATCTCTCTGTCTGTCGCTTATCATGCCATTTTGAGGCCATAATATTTCCTCTAAGACATGTAGGAACCATTGTAATCATTTTCAGGCAATTCTGAGCCGGTGCTTTCGGGCCCCAAAATCGTAGGTATACCCCTTTGGTCTTAGGAGCCCTGTGTGAAGCCCTGTTCCGGAGCCGATATCTTTTGTACGCCTGATGGGGAGCTCCTATAGGCTCATCTAGGGGATACTTTAGGGTCTTATGGTCGAATCGGTATGCCTATCTCGGCTGTTAGATGCTTCATTAAGGATTGCAAACTCAATATAAATTAATGCGCAAAATCGGTGCCACTCCGGAAGCATTTGGCAGTTTTAGCCCAATATCTCTCTGTCTGTCGCTTATCATGCCATTTTGAGGCCATAATATTTCCTCTAAGACATGTAGGAACCATTGTAATCATTTTCAGGCAATTCCGAGCCGGTGCTTTCGGGCCCCAAAATCGTAGGTATACCCCTTTGGTCTTAGGAGCCCTGTGTGAAGCACTGTTCCGGAGCCGATATCTTCTGTACGCCTGACAGGGAGTTCCTATAGCTCATCTAGGGGATACTTTAGGGTCTTATGGTCCAATCGGTATGCCTATCTCGGCTGTTAGATGCTTCATTAAGGATTGCAAGCTCAATATAAATTAATGCGCAAAATCGGTGTCACTCCGAAAGCATTTGGCAATTTTAGCCCAATATCTCTCTGTCTGTCGCTTATCATGCCATTTTGAGGCCATAATATGTCCTCTAAGACATGTGGCAACCATTGTAATCATTTTTGGGCATTTTCCGAGCCGGTGCTTTTGGGCCCCAAAATCGTAGGTATACCCCTTTGGTCTTAAGAGCCCTATGTGAAGCCGTGTTCCGGAGCCGATATCTTCTGTATGCCTGATGGGGAGCTCCTATAGGCTCATCTAGTAGATACTTTAGGGTCTTATGGTCCAATCGATATGCCTCTCTCGGCTGTTAGACGCTTCATCAAGGATTGCAAACTCAATATAATTAATGCGCAAAATCGGTGCCACTCCGGAAGCATTTGGCAGTTTTAGCCCAATATCTCTCTGTCTGTCGCTTATCATGCCATTTTGAGGCCATAATATTTCCTCTAAGACATGTAGCAACCATTGTAATCATTTTCAGGCAATTCCGAGCCGGTGCTTTCGGGCCCCAAAATCGTAGGTATACCCCTTTGGTCTTAGGAGCCCTGTGTGAAGCCCTGTTCCGGAGCCGATATCTTCTGTACGCCTGATGGGGAGCTCCTATAGGCTTATATGGGGGATACTTTAGGGTCTTATGGTCCAATCGGTATGCCTATCTCGGCTGTTAGATGCTTCATTAAGGATTGCAAACTCAATATAAATTAATGCGCAAAATCGGTGCCACTCCGGAAGCATTTGGCAGTTTTAGCCCAATATCTCTCTGTCTGTCGCTTATCATGCAACTTTCACCCCATAATATTTCCTCTAAGACATTTAGTAACCATTGTAATCATTTTTGGGCAATTTCGAGCCGGTGCTTTCGGTCCCCAAAATCGTACGTATACCCCTTTGGTCTTAGGAGCCCTGTGTGAAGCCCTGTTCCAGAGCCGATATCTTCTGTACGTCTGATGGGGAGCTCCTATAGGCTCATCTAGGGGATACTTTAGGGTCTTATGGTCCAATCGGTATGCCTATCTCGGCTGTTAGATGCTTCATTAAGGATTGCAAACTCAATATAAATTAATGCGCAAAATCGGTGTCACTCCGGAAGCATTTGGCAATTTTAGCCAAATATCTCTCTGTCTGTCGCTTATCATGCCATTTTGAGGCCATAATATGTCCTCTAAGACATGTGGCAACCATTGTAATCATTTTTGGGCATTTTCCGAGCCGGTGCTTTTGGGCCCCAAAATCGTAGGTATACCCCTTTGGTCTTAGGAGCCCTATGTGAAGCCGTGTTCCGGAGCCGATATCTTCTGTATGCCTGATGGGGAGCTCCTATAGGCTCATCTAGTAGATACTTTAGGGTCTTATGGTCCAATCGATATGCCTCTCTCGGCTGTTAGACGCTTCATTAAGGATTGCAAACTCAATATAATTAATGCGCAAAATCGGTGCCACTCCGGAAGCATTTGGCAGTTTTAGCCCAATATCTCTCTGTCTGTCGCTTATCATGCCATTTTGAGGCCATAATATTTCCTCTAAGACATGTAGGAACCATTGTAATCATTTTCAGGCAATTCCGAGCCGGTGCTTTCGGGCCCCAAAATCGTAGGTATACCCCTTTGGTCTTAGGAGCCCTGTGTGAAGCCCTGTTCCGGAGCCGATATCTTCTGTACGCCTGATGGGGAGCTCCTATAGGCTTATATGGGGGATACTTTAGGGTCTTATGGTCCAATCGGTATGCCTATCTCGGATGTTAGATGCTTCATTAAGGATTGCAAGCTCAATATAAATTAATGCGCAAAATCGGTGCCACTCCGGAAGCATTTGGCAGTTTTAGCCCAATATCTCTCTGTCTATCACTTATCATGCAACTTTCACCCCATAATATTTCCTCTAAGACATTTAGTAACCATTGTAATCATTTTTGGGCAATTTCGAGCCGGTGCTTTCGGTCCCCAAAATCGTACGTATACCCCTTTGGTCTTAGGAGCCCTGTGTGAAGCCCTGTTCCAGAGCCGATATCTTCTGTACGTCTGATGGGGAGCTCCTATAGGCTCATCTAGGGGATACTTTAGGGTCTTATGGTCCAATCGGTATGCCTATCTCGGCTGTTAGATGCTTCATTTAGGATTGCAAACTCAATATAAATTAATGCACAAAATCGGTGTCACTCCGGAAGCATTTGGCAATTTTAGCCCAATATCTCTCTGTCTGTCGCTTATCATGCCATTTTGAGGCCATAATATGTCCTCTAAGACATGTGGCAACCATTGTAATCATTTTTGGGCATTTTCCGAGCCGGTGCTTTTGGGCCCCAAAATCGTAGGTATACCCCTTTGGTCTTAGGAGCCCTATGTGAAGCCGTGTTCCGGAGCCGATATCTTCTGTATGCCTGATGGGGAGCTCCTATAGGCTCATCTAGTAGATACTTTAGGGTCTTATGGTCCAATCGATATGCCTCTCTCGGCTGTTAGACGCTTCATTAAGGATTGCAAACTCAATATAATTAATGCGCAAAATCGGTGCCACTTCCGAAGCATTTGGCAGTTTTAGCCCAATATCTCTCTGTCTGTCGCTTATCATGCCATTTTGAGGCCATAATATTTCCTCTAAGACATGTAGGAACCATTGTAATCATTTTCAGGCAATTCCGAGCCGGTGCTTTCGGGCCCCAAAATCGTAGGTATACCCCTTTGGTCTTAGGAGCCCTGTGTGAAGCCCTGTTCCGGAGCCGATATCTTCTGTACGCCTGATGGGGAGCTCCTATAGGCTTATATGGGGGATACTTTAGGGTCTTATGGTCCAATCGGTATGCCTATCTCGGCTGTTAGATGCTTCATTAAGGATTGCAAACTCAATATAAATTAATGCGCAAAATCGGTGCCACTCCGGAAGCATTTGGCAGTTTTAGCCCAATATCTCTCTGTCTGTCGCTTATCATGCAACTTTCACCCCATAATATTTCCTCTAAGACATTTAGTAACCATTGTAATCATTTTTGGGCAATTTCGAGCCGGTGCTTTCGGTCCCCAAAATCGTACGTATACCCCTTTGGTCTTAGGAGCCCTGTGTGAAGCCCTGTTCCGGAGCCGATATCTTCTGTACGCCCGATGGGGAGCTCCTAGAGGCTCATCTAGCAGATACTTTAGGGTCTTGTGGTCCAATCAGTATGCCTCTCTCGGCTGTTAGACGCTTCATTAAGGATTGCAAACTCAATATAAATTAATGCGCAAAATCGGTGCCTCTCCGCAAGCATTTGGTAGTTTTAGCCCAATATCTCTCTGTCTGTCGCTTATCATGCCATTTTGAGGCCATAATATTTCCTCTAAGACATGTAGGAACCATTATAATCATTTTCAGGCAATTCCGAGCCGGTGCTTTCGGGCCCCAAAATCGTAGATATACCCCTTTGGTCTTAGGAGCCCTGTGTGAAGCCCTGTTCCGGAGCCGATATCTTCTGTACGCCTGATGGGGAGCTCCTATAGGCTCATATGGGGGATACTTTAGGGTCTTATGGTCCAATCGATATGCCTATCTCGGCTGTTAGATGCTTCATTAAGGATTGCAAACTCAATATAAATTAATGCGCAAAATCAGTGCCACTCCGGAAGCATTTGGCAGTTTTACCCCAATATCTCTCTGTCTGTCGCTTATCATGCCATTTTGAGGCCATAATATTTCCTCTAAGACATGTAGGAACCATTGTAATCATTTTCAGGCAATTCCGAGCCGGTGCTTTCGGGCCCTAAAATCGTAGGTATACCCCTTTGGTCTTAGGAGCCCTGTGTGAAGCCCTGTTCCGGAGCCGATATCTTCTGTACGCCTGACAGGGAGTTCCTATAGCTCATCTAGGGGATACTTTAGGGTCTTATGGTCCAATCGGTATGCCTATCTCGGCTGTTAGATGCTTCATTAAGGATTGCAAACTCAATATAAATTAATGCGCAAAATCGGTGTCACTCCGGAAGCATTTGGCAATTTTAGCCCAATATCTCTCTGTCTGTCGCTTATCATGCAATTTTGAGGCCGTAATATGTCCTCTAAGACATGTGGCAACCATTGTAATCATTTTTGGGCATTTTCCGAGCCGGTGCTTTTGGGCCCCAAAATCGTAGGTATACCCCTTTGGTCTTAGGAGCCCTATGTGAAGCCGTGTTCCGGAGCCGATATCTTCTATATGCCTGATGGGGAGCTCCTATAGGCTCATCTAGTAGATACTTTAGGGTCTTATGGTCCAATCGATATGCCTCTCTCGGCTGTTAGACGCTTCATTAAGGATTGCAAACTCAATATAATTAATGCGCAAAATCGGTGCCACTCCGGAAGCATTTGGCAGTTTTAGCCCAATATCTCTCTGTCTGTCGCTTATCATGCCATTTTGAGGCCATAATATTTCCTCTAAGACATGTAGGAACCATTGTAATCATTTTCAGGCAATTCCGAGCCGGTGCTTTCGGGCCCCAAAATCGTAGGTATACCCCTTTGGTCTTAGGAGCCCTGTGTGAAGCCCTGTTCCGGAGCCGATATCTTCTGTACGCCTGATGGGGAGCTCCTATAGGCTTATATGGGGGATACTTTAGGGTCTTATGGTCCAATCGGTATGCCTATCTCGGCTGTTAGATGCTTCATTAAGGATTGCAAACTCAATATAAATTAATGCGCAAAATCGGTGCCACTCCGGAAGCATTTGGCAGTTTTAGCCCAATATCTCTCTGTCTGTCGCTTATCATGCAACTTTCACCCCATAATATTTCCTCTAAGACATTTAGTAACCATTGTAATCATTTTTGGGCAATTTCGAGCCGGTGCTTTCGGTCCCCAAAATCGTACGTATACCCCTTTGGTCTTAGGAGCCCTGTGTGAAGCCCTGTTCCAGAGCCGATATCTTCTGTACGTCTGATGGGGAGCTCCTATAGGCTCATCTAGGGGATACTTTAGGGTCTTATGGTCCAATCGGTATGCCTATCTCGGCTGTTAGATGCTTCATTTAGGATTGCAAACTCAATATAAATTAATGCACAAAATCGGTGTCACTCCGGAAGCATTTGGCAATTTTAGCCCAATATCTCTCTGTCTGTCGCTTACCATGCCATTTTGAGGCCATAATATGTCCTCTAAGACATGTGGCAACCATTGTAATCATTTTTGGGCATTTTCCGAGCCGGTGCTTTTGGGCCCCAAAATCGTAGGTATACCCCTTTGGTCTTAGGAGCCCTATGTGAAGCCGTGTTCCGGAGCCGATATCTTCTGTATGCCTGATGGGGAGCTCCTATAGGCTCATCTAGTAGATAATTTAGGGTCTTATGGTCCAATCGATATGCCTCTCTCGGCTGTTAGACGCTTCATTAAGGATTGCAAACTCAATATAATTAATGCGCAAAATCGGTGCCACTCCGGAAGCATTTGGCAGTTTTAGCCCAATATCTCTCTGTCTGTCGCTTATCATGCCATTTTGAGGCCATAATATTTCCTCTAAGACATGTAGGAACCATTGTAATCATTTTCAGGCAATTCCGAGCCGGTGCTTTCGGGCCCCAAAATCGTAGGTATACCCCTTTGGTCTTAGGAGCCCTGTGTGAACCCCTGTTCCGGAGCCGATATCTTCTGTACGTCTGATGGGGAGCTCCTATAGGCTTATATGGGGGATACTTTAGGGTCTTATGGTCCAATCGGTATGCCTATCTCGGCTGTTAGATGCTTCATTAAGGATTGCAAACTCAATATAAATTAATGCGCAAAATCGGTGCCACTCCGGAAGCATTTGGCAGTTTTAGCCCAATATCTCTCTGTCTGTCGCTTATCATGCAACTTTCACCCCATAATATTTCCTCTAAGACATTTAGTAACCATTGTAATCATTTTTGGGCAATTTCGAGCCGGTGCTTTCGGTCCCCAAAATCGTACGTATACCCCTTTGGTCTTAGGAGCCCTGTGTGAAGCCCTGTTCCGGAGCCGATATCTTCTGTACGCCCGATGGGGAGCTCCTAGAGGCTCATCTAGCAGATACTTTAGGGTCTTGTGGTCCAATCAGTATGCCTCTCTCGGCTGTTAGACGCTTCATTAAGGATTGCAAACTCAATATAAATTAATGCGCAAAATCGGTGCCACTCCGCAAGCATTTGGTAGTTTTAGCCCAATATCTCTCTGTCTGTCGCTTATCATGCCATTTTGAGGCCATAATATTTCCTCTAAGACATGTAGGAACCATTATAATCATTTTCAGGCAATTCCGAGCCGGTGCTTTCGGGCCCCAAAATCGTAGATATACCCCTTTGGTCTTAGGAGCCCTGTGTGAAGCCCTGTTCCGGAGCCGATATCTTCTGTACGCCTGATGGGGAGCTCCTATAGGCTCATATGGGGGATACTTTAGGGTCTTATGGTCCAATCGGTATGCCTATCTCGGCTGTTAGATGCTTCATTAAGGATTGCAAACTCAATATAAATTAATGCGCAAAATCAGTGCCACTCCGGAAGCATTTGGCAGTTTTAGCCCAATATCTCTCTGTCTGTCGCTTATCATGCCATTTTGAGGCCATAATATTTCCTCTAAGACATGTAGGAACCATTGTAATCATTTTCAGGCAATTCCGAGCCGGTGCTTTCGGGCCCCAAAATCGTAGGTATACCCCTTTGGTCTTAGGAGCCCTGTGTGAAGCCCTGTTCCGGAGCCGATATCTTCTGTACGCCTGACAGGGAGTTCCTATAGCTCATCTAGGGGATACTTTAGGGTCTTATGGTCCAATCGGTATGCCTATCTCGGCTGTTAGATGCTTCATTAAGGATTGCAAACTCAATATAAATTAATGCGCAAAATCGGTGTCACTCCGGAAGCATTTGGCAATTTTAGCCCAATATCTCTCTGTCTGTCGCTTATCATGCAATTTTGAGGCCGTAATATGTCCTCTAAGACATGTGGCAACCATTGTAATCATTTTTGGGCATTTTCCGAGCCGGTACTTTTGGGCCCCAAAATCGTAGGTATACCCCTTTGGTCTTAGGAGCCCTATGTGAAGCCGTGTTCCGGAGCCGATATCTTCTGTATGCCTGATGGGGAGCTCCTATAGGCTCATCTAGTAGATACTTTAGGGTCTTATGGTCCAATCGATATGCCTCTCTCGGCTGTTAGACGCTTCATTAAGGATTGCAAACTCAATATAATTAATGCGCAAAATCGGTGCCACTCCGGAAGCATTTGGCAGTTTTAGCCCAATATCTCTCTGTCTGTCGCTTATCATGCCATTTTGAGGCCATAATATTTCCTCTAAGACATGTAGGAACCATTGTAATCATTTTCAGGCAATTCCGAGCCGGTGCTTTCGGGCCCCAAAATCGTAGGTATACCCCTTTGGTCTTAGGAGCCCTGTGTGAAGCCCTGTTCCGGAGCCGATATCTTCTGTACGCCTGATGGGGAGCTCCTATAGGCTTATATGGGGGATACTTTAGGGTCTTATGGTCCAATCGGTATGCCTATCTCGGCTGTTAGATGCTTCATTAAGGATTGCAAACTCAATATAAATTAATGCGCAAAATCGGTGCCACTCCGGAAGCATTTGGCAGTTTTAGCCCAATATCTCTCTGTCTGTCGCTTATCATGCAACTTTCACCCCATAATATTTCCTCTAAGACATTTAGTAACCATTGTAATCATTTTTGGGCAATTTCGAGCCGGTGCTTTCGGTCCCCAAAATCGTACGTATACCCCTTTGGTCTTAGGAGCCCTGTGTGAAGCCCTGTTCCAGAGCCGATATCTTCTGTACGTCTGATGGGGAGCTCCTATAGGCTCATCTAGGGGATACTTTAGGGTCTTATGGTCCAATCGGTATGCCTATCTCGGCTGTTAGATGCTTCATTTAGGATTGCAAACTCAATATAAATTAATGCACAAAATCGGTGTCACTCCGGAAGCATTTGGCAATTTTAGCCCAATATCTCTCTGTCTGTCGCTTATCATGCCATTTTGAGGCCGTAATATGTCCTCTAAGACATGTGGCAACCATTGTAATCATTTTTGGGCATTTTCCGAGCCGGTGCTTTTGGGCCCCAAAATCGTAGGTATACCCCTTTGGTCTTAGGAGCCCTATGTGAAGCCGTGTTCCGGAGCCGATATCTTCTGTATGCCTGATGGGGAGCTCCTATAGGCTCATCTAGTAGATACTTTAGGGTCTTATGGTCCAATCGATATGCCTCTCTCGGCTGTTAGACGCTTCATTAAGGATTGCAAACTCAATATAATTAATGCGCAAAATCGGTGCCACTCCGGAAGCATTTGGCAGTTTTAGCCCAATATCTCTCTGTCTGTCGCTTATCATGCCATTTTGAGGCCATAATATTTCCTCTAAGACATGTAGGAACCATTGTAATCATTTTCAGGCAATTCCGAGCCGGTGCTTTCGGGCCCCAAAATCGTAGGTATACCCCTTTGGTCTTAGGAGCCCTGTGTGAAGCCCTGTTCCGGAGCCGATATCTTCTGTACGCCTGATGGGGAGCTCCTATAGGCTTATATGGGGGATACTTTAGGGTCTTATGGTCCAATCGGTATGCCTATCTCGGCTGTTAGATGCTTCATTAAGGATTGCAAACTCAATATAAATTATTGCGCAAAATCGGTGCCACTCCGGAAGCATTTGGCAGTTTTAGCCCAATATCTCTCTGTCTGTCGCTTATCATGCAACTTTCACCCCATAATATTTCCTCTAAGACATTTAGTAACCATTGTAATCATTTTTGGGCAATTTCGAGCCGGTGCTTTCGGTCCCCAAAATCGTACGTATACCCCTTTTGTCTTAGGAGCCCTGTGTGAAGCCCTGTTCCGGAGCCGATATCTTCTGTACGCCCGATGGGGAGCTCCTAGAGGCTCATCTTGCAGATACTTTAGGGTCTTGTGGTCCAATCAGTATGCCTCTCTCGGCTGTTAGACGCTTCATTAAGGATTGCAAACTCAATATAAATTAATGCGCAAAATCGGTGCCACTCCACAAGCATTTGGTAGTTTTAGCCCAATATCTCTCTGTCTGTCGCTTATCATGCCATTTTGAGGCCATAATATTTCCTCTAAGACATGTAGGAACCATTATAATCATTTTCAGGCAATTCCGAGCCGGTGCTTTCGGGCCCCAAAATCGTAGATATACCCCTTTGGTCTTAGGAGCCCTGTGTGAAGCCCTGTTCCGGAGCCGATATCTTCTGTACGCCTGATGGGGAGCTCCTATAGGCTCATATGGGGGATACTTTAGGGTCTTATGGTCCAATCGGTATGCCTATCTCGGCTGTTAGATGCTTCATTAAGGATTGCAAACTCAATATAAATTAATGCGCAAAATCAGTGCCACTCCGGAAGCATTTGGCAGTTTTAGCCCAATATCTCTCTGTCTGTCGCTTATCATGCCATTTTGAGGCCATAATATTTCCTCTAAGACATGTAGGAACCATTGTAATCATTTTCAGGCAATTTCGAGCCGGTGCTTTCGGGCCCCAAAATCGTAGGTATACCCCTTTGGTCTTAGGAGCCCTGTGTGAAGCCCTGTTCCGGAGCCGATATCTTCTGTACGCCTGACAGGGAGTTCCTATAGCTCATCTAGGGGATACTTTAGGGTCTTATGGTCCAATCAGTATGCCTATCTCGGCTGTTAGATGCTTCATTAAGGATTGCAAACTCAATATAAATTAATGCGCAAAATCGGTGTCACTCCGGAAGCATTTGGTAATTTTAGCCCAATATCTCTCTGTCTGTCGCTTATCATGCCATTTTGAGGCCATAATATGTCCTCTAAGACATGTGGCAACCATTGTAATCATTTTTGGGCATTTTCCGAGCCGGTGCTTTTGGGCCCCAAAATCGTAGGTATACCCCTTTGGTCTTAGGAGCCCTATGTGAAGCCGTGTTCCGGAGCCGATATCTTCTGTATGCCTGATGGGGAGCTCTTATAGGCTCATCTAGTAGATACTTTAGGGTCTTATGGTCCAATCGATATGCCTCTCTCGGCTGTTAGACGCTTCATTAAGGATTGCAAACTCAATATAATTAATGCGCAAAATCGGTGCCACTCCGGAAGCATTTGGTAGTTTTAGCCCAATATCTCTCTGTCTGTCGCTTATCATGCCATTTTGAGGCCATAATATTTCCTCTAAGACATGTAGGAACCATTGTAATCATTTTCAGGCAATTCCGAGCCGGTGCTTTCGGGCCCCAAAATCGTAGGTATACCCCTTTGGTCTTAGGAGCCCTGTGTGAAGCCCTGTTCCGGAGCCGATATCTTCTGTACGCCTGATGGGAAGCTCCTATAGGCTTATATGGGGGATACTTTAGGGTCTTATGGTCCAATCGGTATGCCTATCTCGGCTGTTAGATGCTTCATTAAGGATTGCAAACTCAATATAAATTAATGCGCAAAATCGGTGCCACTCCGGAAGCATTTGGCAGTTTTAGCCCAATATCTCTCTGTCTGTCGCTTATCATGCAACTTTCACCCCATAATATTTCCTCTAAGACATTTAGTAACCATTGTAATCATTTTTGGGCAATTTCGAGCCGGTGCTTTCGGTCCCCAAAATCGTACGTATACCCCTTTGGTCTTAGGAGCCCTGTGTGAAGCCCTGTTCCAGAGCCGATATCTTCTGTACGTCTGATGGGGAGCTCCTATAGGCTCATCTAGGGGATACTTTAGGGTCTTATGGTCCAATCGGTATGCCTATCTCGGCTGTTAGATGCTTCATTAAGGATTGCAAACTCAATATAAATTAATGCGCAAAATCGGTGTCACTCCGGAAGCATTTGGCAATTTTAGCCCAATATCTCTCTGTCTGTCGCTTATCATGCCATTTTGAGGCCATAATATGTCCTCTAAGACATGTGGCAACCATTGTAATCATTTTTGGGCATTTTCCGAGCCGGTGTTTTTGGGCCCCAAAATCGTAGGTATACCCCTTTGGTCTTAGGAGCCCTATGTGAAGCCGTGTTCCGGAGCCGATATCTTCTGTATGCCTGATGGGGAGCTCCTATAGGCTCATCTAGTAGATACTTTAGGGTCTTATGGTCCAATCGATATGCCTCTCTCGGCTGTTAGACGCTTCATTAAGGATTGCAAACTCAATATAATTAATGCGCAAAATCGGTGCCACTCCGGAAGCATTTGGCAGTTTTAGCCCAATATCTATCTGTCTGTCGCTTATCATGCCATTTTGAGGCCATAATATTTCCTCTAAGACATGTAGGAACCATTGTAATCATTTTCAGGCAATTCCGAGCCGGTGCTTTCGGGCCCCAAAATCGTAGGTATACCCCTTTGGTCTTAGGAGCCCTGTGTGAAGCCCTGTTCCGGAGCCGATATCTTCTGTACGCCTGATGGGGAGCTCCTATAGGCTTATATGGGGGATACTTTAGGGTCTTATGGTCCAATCGGTATGCCTATCTCGGCTGTTAGATGCTTCATTAAGGATTGGAAACTCAATATAAATTAATGCGCAAAATCGGTGCCACTCCGGAAGCATTTGGCAGTTTTAGCCCAATATCTCTCTGTCTGTCGCTTATCATGCAACTTTCACCCCATAATATTTCCTCTAAGACATTTAGTCACCATTGTAATCATTTTTGGGCAATTTCGAGCCGGTGCTTTCGGTCCCCAAAATCGTACGTATACCCCTTTGGTCTTAGGAGCCCTGTGTGAAGCCCTGTTCCGGAGCCGATATCTTCTGTACGCCCGATGGGGAGCTCCTAGAGGCTCATCTAGCAGATACTTTAGGGTCTTGTGGTCCAATCAGTATGCCTCTCTCGGCTGTTAGACGCTTCATTAAGGATTGCAAACTCAATATAAATTAATGCGCAAAATCGGTGCCACTCCGCAAGCATTTGGTAGTTTTAGCCCAATATCTCTCTGTCTGTCGCTTATCATGCCATTTTGAGGCCATAATATTTCCTCTAAGACATGTAGGAACAATTATAATCATTTTCAGGCAATTCCGAGCCGGTGCTTTCGGGCCCCAAAATCGTAGATATACCCCTTTGGTCTTAGGAGCCCTGTGTGAAGCCCTGTTCCGGAGCCGATATCTTCTGTACGCCTGATGGGGAGCTCCTATAGGCTCATATGGGGGATACTTTAGGGTCTTATGGTCCAATCGGTATGCCTATCTCGGCTGTTAGATGCTTCATTAAGGATTGCAAACTCAATATAAATTAATGCGCAAAATCGGTGCCACTCCGGAAGCATTTGGCAGTTTTAGCCCAATATCTCTCTGTCTGTCCCTTATCACGCCATTTCGAGGCCATAATATTTCCTCTAAGACATGTAGGAAGCATTGTGATCATTTTTGGGTCATTCCGAGCCGGTGCTTTCGGGCCCCAAAAACGTAGGTATACCCCTTTGGTCTTAGGAGCCCTGTGTGATGCCCTGTTTCGGAGCCGATATCTTCTGTACACCTGATGGGCAGCTCCTATAGGCTCAACGAGACAATATTATAGGGTCTTATGGTCCAATCGGTATGCCTATCTCGGCTGTTGGATGCTTCATTAAGGATTGCAAACTCAATATAAATTAATGCGCAAAATCGGTGCCACTCCGGAAGCATTTGGCAGTTTTAGCCCAATATCTCTCTGTCTATCCCTTATAATGCCATTTTGAGGCCATCATATTTCCTCTAAGACATGTAGGAAGCATTGTGATCATTTTTGGGTTATTCCGAGCCGGTGCTTTCGGGCCCCAAAATCGTAGGTATCCCCCTTTGGTCTTAGGAGCCCTGTGTGAAGCCCTGTTCCGGAGCGGATATCTGCTGTACGCTCGACTGGCAGCTCCTATAGGCTGAACGAGGCAATATTTTAGGGTCTTAGGGTCAAATCGGTATGCCTATCTTGGCTGTTAGATGCTTCATTAAGGATTGCAAAGTCAATATAAATTAATGCGCAAAATCGGTGCCACTCCGGAAGCATTTGGCAGTTTTAGCCCAATATCTCTCTGTCTGTCCCTTATCGTACCATTTTGAGGCCATAATATTTCCTCTAAGACATGTAGGAAGCGTTGTGATGATTTTCGGGTCATTCCGAGCCGGTGCATTCGGGCCCCAAAATCGTAGGTACACCTCTTTGGTCTTAGGAGCCCTGTATGAAGCCCTGTTCCAAAGCTGATATCTTCTGTACGCCTGACCGGCAGCTCCTATAGGCTCAACGAGGCAATATTTTAGGGTCTTATGGTCCAATCGGTATGCCTATCTCGGCTGTTAGATGCTTCATTAAGGATTGCAAACTCAATATAAATTAATGCGCAAAATCGGTGCCACTCCGGAAGCATTTGGCAGTTTTAGCCCAATATCTCTCTGTCTGTCCCTTATAATGCCATTTTGAGGCCATCATATTTCCTCTAAGACATGTAGGAAGCATTGTGATCATTTTTGGGTTATTCCGAGCCGGTGCTTTCAGGCCCCAAAATCGTAGGTATCCCCCTTTGGTCTTAGGAGCCCTGTGTGAAGCCCTGTTCCGGAGCGGATATCTACTGTACGCTCGACCGGCAGCTCCTATAGGGTGAACGAGGCAATATTTTAGGGTCTTAGGGTCAAATCGGTATGCCTATCTTGGCTGTTAGATGCTTCATTAAGGATTGCAAAGTCAATATAAATTAATGCGCAAAATCGGTGCCACTCCGGAAGCATTTGGCAGTTTTAGCCCAATATCTCTCTGTCTGTCCCTTATCGCACCATTTTGAGGCCATAATATTTCCTCTAAGACATGTAGGAAGCGTTGTGATGATTTTCGGGTCATTCTGAGCCGGTGCTTTCGGGCCCCAAAATCGTAGGTATACCCCTTTGGTCTTAGGAGCCCTATGTGAAGCCCTATTTCGGAGCCGATATCTTCTGTAAGCCTGATGGGCAGCACCTATAGGCTGAATGAGGCAATATTTTGGGGTATTATGGTCCAATCGGTATGCCTATCCCGGCTGTTTGATGCTTCATTAAGGATTGCAAACTCAATATAAATTAATGCGCAAAATCGGTGCCACTGCGGAAGCGTTCGGCAGTTTTAGCCCAATATCTCTCTGTCTGTCCCTTATCACCCCATTTTGAGGCCATCATATTTCCTCTAAGACATGTAGGAAGCGTTGTGATCATTTTTGGGTTATTCCGAGCCGGTGCTTTCGGGCCCCAAAATCGTAGGTATCCCCCTTTCGTCTTAGGAGCCCTGTGTGAAGCCCTGTTCCGGAGCCGATATCTGCTGTACGCTCAACCAGCAGCTCCTATAGGCTGAACGAGGCAATATTTTAGGGTCTTAGGGTCAAATCGGTATGCCTATCTTGGCTGTTAGATGCTTCATTAAGGATTGCAAAGTCAATATAAATTAATGCGCAAAATCGGTGCCACTCCGGAAGCATTTGGCAGTTTTAGCCCAATATCTCTCTGTCTGTCCCTTATCGCACCATTTTGAGGCCATAATATTTCCTCTAAGACATGTAGGAAGCGTTGTGATGATTTTCGGGTCATTCCGAGCCGGTGCATTCGGGCCCCAAAATCGTAGGTATACCCCTTTGGTCTTAGCAGCCCTGTGTGAAGCCCTGTTCCAAAGCTGATATCTTCTGTACGCCTGACCGGCAGCTCCTATAGGCTCAACGAGGCAATATTTTAGGGTCTTATGGTCCAATCGGCATGCCTATCTTGGCTGTTAGATGCTTCATTAAGGATTGCAAAGTCAACATAAATTAATGCGCAAAATCGGTGCCACTCCGGAAGCATTTGGCAGTTTTAGCCCAATATCTCTCTGTCTGTCCCTTATCACGCCATTTTGAGGCCATCATATTTCCTCTAAGACATGTAGGAAGCATTGTGATCTTTTTTGGGTCATTCTGAGCCGGTGCTTTCGGGCCCCAAAATCGTAGGTATACCCCTTTGGTCATAGGAGCCCTGTCTGAAGCCCTATTCCGGAGCCGATATCTTCTGTACGCCTGATGGCCAGCTCCTATAGGCTCAGCGAGGCAATATTTTAGGGTCTTATGGTCCAATCGGTATGCCTATCTCGGCTGTTAGATGCTTCATTAAGGATTGCAAAGTCAATATAAATTAATGCGCAAAATCGGTGCCACTCCGGAAGCATTTGGCAGTTTCAGCCCAATATCTCTCTGTCTGTCCCTTATCATGCCATTTTGAGGCCATAATATTTCCTCTAAGACATGTAGGAAGCATTGTGATCATTTTTGGGTCATTCTGAGCCGGTGCTTTCGGGCCCCAAAATCGTAGGTATACCCCTTTGGTCTTAGGAGCCCTATGTGAAGCCCTATTTCGGAGCCGATATCTTCTGCAAGCCTGATGGGCAGCACCTATAGGCTGAATGAGGCAATATTTTGGGGTATTATGGTCCAATCGGTATGCCTATCCCGGCTGTTTGATGCTTCATTAAGGATTGCAAACTCAATATAAATTAATGCGCAAAATCGGTGCCACTGCGGAAGCGTTCGGCAGTTTTAGCCCAATATCTCTCTGTCTGTCCCTTATCACGCCATTTTGAGGCCATCATATTTCCTCTAAGACATGTAGGAAGCGTTGTGATCATTTTTGGGTTATTCCGAGCCGGTGCTTTCGGGCCCCAAAATCGTAGGTATCCCCCTTTCGTCTTAGGAGCCCTGTGTGAAGCCCTGTTCCGGAGCCGATATCTGCTGTACGCTCGACCAGCAGCTCCTATAGGCTGAACGAGGCAATATTTTAGGGTCTTAGGGTCAAATCGGTATGCCTATCTTGGCTGTTAGATGCTTCATTAAGGATTGCAAAGTCAATATAAATTAATGCGCAAAATCGGTGCCACTCCAGAAGCATTTGGCAGTTTTAGCCCAATATCTCTCTGTCTGTCCCTTATCGCACCATTTTGAGGCCATAATATTTCCTCTAAGACATCTAGGAAGCGTTGTGATGATTTTCGAGTCATTCCGAGCCGGTGCATTCGGGCCCCAAAATCGTAGGTATACCCCTTTGGTCTTAGGAGCCCTGTGTGAAGCCCTGTTCCAAAGCTGATATCTTCTGTACGCCTGACCGGCAGCTCCTATAGGCTCAACAAGGCAATATTTTAGGGTCTTATGGTCCAATCGGTATGCCTATCTCGGCTGTTAGATGCTTCATTAAGGATTGCAAAGTCAATATAAATTAATGCGCAAAATCGGTGCCACTCCGGAAGCATTTGGCAGTTTTAGCCCAATATCTCTCTGTCTGTCCCTTATCATGCCATTTTGAGGCCATAATATTTCCTCTAAGACATGTATGAAGCATTGTGATGATTTTTGGGTCATTCCGAGCCGGTGCTTTCGGGCCCCAAAATCGCAGGTATACCCGTTTGGTCTTAGGAGCCCTGTGCGAAGCCCTGTTCCGGAGCCGATATCTTCTGTATGCCTGACGGGCAGCTCCTATAGGCTCAATGAGGCAATATTTTAGGGTCTTGTGGTCCAATTGGTATGCCTATCTTGGCTGTTAGATGCTTCATTAAGGATTGCAAACTCAATATAAATTAATGCGCAAAATCGGTGCCACTCCGAAAGCATTTGGCAGTTTGAGCCCAATATCTCTCTGTCTGTCCCTTATCACAACATTTCGAGGCAATAACATTTCCTCTAAGACATGTAGGAAGCATTGTGATCATTTTTGGGTCATTCCGAGCCGGTGCGTTCGGGCCCCAAAAATGTAGGTATACCCCTTTGGTCTTAGGAGCCCTGTGTGATGCCCTGTTCCGGAGCCGATATCTTCTGTACACCTGGTGGGCAGCTCCTATAGGCTCAATGAGGCAATATTATAGGGTCTTATGGTCCAATCGGTATGCCTATCTCGGCTGTTAGATGCTTCATTAAGGATTGCAAAGTCAATATAAATTAATGCGCAAAATCGGTGCCACTCCGGAAGCATTTGGCAGTTTTAGCCCAATATCTCTCTGTCTGTCCCTTATCATGCCATTTTGAGGCCATAATATTTCCTCTAAGACATGTAGGAAGCATTGTGATCATTTTTGGGTCATTCTGAGCCGGTGCTTTCGGGCCCCAAAATCGTAGGTATACCCCTTTGGTCTTAGGAGCCCTGTGTGAATCCCTATTTCGGAGCTGATATCTTCTGTAAGCCTGATGGGCAGCTCCTATAGGCTCAATAAGGCAATATTTTGGGGTATTATGGTCCAATCGGTATGCCTATCTCGACTGTTTGATGCTTCATTAATGATTGCAAACTCAATATAAATTAATGCGCAAAATCGATGCCACTCCGGAAGCATTTGGCAGTTTTAGCCCAATATCTCTCTGTCTGTCGCTTATCACGCCATTTTGAGGCCATAATATTTCCTCTAAGACATGTAGGAAGCATTCTGATGATTTTCGGGTCATTCCGAGCTGGTGCTTTCGGGCCCCAAAATCGTAGGTATACCCCTTTGGTCTTAGGAGCCCTGTGTGAAGCCCTGTTCCAAAGCTGATATCTTCTGTACGCCTGACCGGCAGCTCCTATAGGCTCAACGAGGTAATATTTTAGGGTCTTATGGTCCAATCGGTATGCCTATCTCGGCTGTTAGATGCTTCATTAAGGATTGAAAACTCAATATAAATTAATGCGCAAAATCGATGCCATTCCGGAAGCATTTGGCAGTTTTAGCCCAATATCTCTCTGTCTGTCCCTTATCATGCCATTTTGAGGCCATAATATTTCCTCTAAGACATGTAGGAAGCATTGTGATCTTTTTAGGGTCATTCTGAGCCGGTGCTTTTGGGCCCCAAAATCGTAGGTATACCCCTTTCGTCTTAGGAGCCCTATGTGAAGCCCTGTTTCGGAGCCGATATCTTCTGTAAGCCTAATGGTCAGCTCCTATAGGCTCAATGAGGCAATATTTTGGGGTATTATGGTCCAATCGGTATGCCTATCTCGGCTGTTAGATGCTTCATTAAGGATTGCAAAGTCAATATAAATTAATGCGCAAAATCGGTGCCACTCCGGAAGCATTTGGCAGTTTTAGCCCAATATCTCACTGTCTGTCCCTTATTAGGCCATTTTGAGGCCATAATATTTCATCTAAGACATGTAGGAAGCATTGTGATCATTTTTGGGTCATTCTGAGTCGGGGCTTTCGGGCCCCAAAATCGTAGGTATACCCCTTTGGTCTTAGGAGCCCTGTGTGAATCCCTATTTCGGAGCTGATATCTTCTGTAAGCCTGATGGACAGCTCCTATAGGCTCAATGAGGCAATATTTTGGGGTATTATGGTCCAATCGGTATGCCTATCTCAGCTGTTTGATGCTTCATTAAGGATTGCAAACTCAATATAAATTAATGCGCAAAATCGGTGCCACTCCGGAAGCATTTGGCAGTTTTCTCCCAATATCTCTCTGTCTGTCCCTTATCAGGCCATTTTGAGGCCATAATATTTCCTCTAAGACATGTAGGAAGCATTGTGATCATTTTTGGGTTATTCTGAGCCGGTGCTTTCGGGCCCCAAAATCGTAGGTATACCCCTTTGGTCTTAGGAGCCCTGTGTGAATCCCTATTTCGGAGCTGATATCTTCTGTAAGCCTGATGGGCAGCTCCTATAGGCTCAATGAGGCAATATTTTGGGGTATTATGGTCCAATCGGTATGCCTATCTCGGCTTTTAGATGCTTCATTAAGGATTGCAAACTCAATATAAATTAATGCGCAAAATCGGTGCCACTCCGGAAGCATTTGGCAGTTTTAGCCCAATATCTCTCTGTCTGTCGCTTATCGTGCCATTTTGAGGCCATAATATTTCCTCTAAGACATGTAGGAAGCATTGTGATGATTTTCGGTTCATTCCGAACCGGTGCTTTCGGGCCCCAAAATCGTAGGTATACCCCTTTGGTCTTAGGAGCCCTGTGTGAAGCCCTGTTCCAAAGCTGATATCTTCTGTACGCCTGACCGGCAGCTCCTATAGGCTCAACGAGGTAATATTTTAGGGTCTTATGGTCCAATCGGTATGCCTATCTCGGCTGTTAGATGCTTCATTAAGGATTGAAAACTCAATATAAATTAATGCGCAAAATCGATGCCATTCCGGAAGCATTTGGCAGTTTTAGCCCAATATCTCTCTGTCTGTCCCTTATCATGCCATTTTGAGGCCATAATATTTCCTCTAAGACATGTAGGAAGCATTGTGATCTTTTTAGGGTCATTCTGAGCCGGTGCTTTTGGGCCCCAAAATCGTAGGTATACCCCTTTCGTCTTAGGAGCCCTATGTGAAGCCCTGTTTCGGAGCCGATATCTTCTGTAAGCCTAATGGTCAGCTCCTATAGGCTCAATGAGGCAATATTTTGGGGTATTATGGTCCAATCGGTATGCCTATCTCAGCTGTTTGATGCTTCATTAAGGATTGCAAACTCAATATAAATTAATGCGCAAAATCGGTGCCACTCCGGAAGCATTTGGCAGTTTTAGCCCAATATCTCTCTGTCTGTCCCTTATCACACCATTTTGAGGCCATCATATTTCCTCTAAGACATGTAGGAAGCATTGTGATCATTTTTGGGTCATTCTGAGCCGGTGCTTTCGGGCCCCAAAATCGTAGGTATACCCCTTTGGTCTTAGGAGCCCCGTGTGAAGCCCTGTTTCGGAGCCGATATCTTCTGTACGCCTAACGGGCAGCTCCTATAGGCTCAATGAGGCAATATTTTAGGGTATTAAGGTCCAACCGGTATGCCTATCTCGGCTTTTAGATGCTTCATTAAGGATTGCAAACTCAATATAAATTAATGCGCAAAATCGGTGCCACTCCGGAAGCATTTGGCAGTTCTAGCCCAATATCTCTCTGTCTGTCGCTTATCATGCCATTTTGAGGCCATAATATTTCCTCTAAGACATGTAGGAAGCATTGTGATGATTTTCGGTTCATTCCGAACCGGTGCTTTCGGGCCCCAAAATCGTAGGTATACCCCTTTGGTCTTAGGAGCCCTGTGTGAAGCCCTGTTCCAAAGCTGATATCTTCTGTACGCGTGACCGGCAGCTCCTATAGGCTCAACGAGGTAATATTTTAGGGTCTTATGGTCCAATCGGTATGCCTATCTCGGCTGTTAGATGCTTCATTAAGGATTGCAAACTCAATATAAATTAATGCGCAAAATCGGTGCCACTCTGGAAGCATTTGGCAGTTTTAGCCCAATATCTCTCTGTCTGTCCCTTATCACGCCATTTTGAGGCCATAATATTTCCTCTAAGACATGTAGGAAGCATTGTGATGATTTTTTGGTCATTCTGAGCCGGTGCTTTCGGGCCCCAAAATCGTAGGTATACCCCTTTGGTCTTAGGAGCCCTGTGTGAAGCCCTGTTCCGGAGCCGATATCTTCTGTACGCCTGATGGGCAGCTCCTATAGGCTCAATGAGGCAATATTTTAGGGTCTTATGGTCCAACCGGTATGCCTATCTCGGCTGTTAGATGCTTCATTAAGGATTGCAAACTCAATATAAATTAATGCGCAAAATCGGTGCCACTCCGGAAGCATTTAGCAGTTTTAGCCCAATATCTCTCTGTCTATCGCTTACCACGCCATTTTGAGGCCATAATATTTCCTCTAAGACATGTAGGAAGCATTATAATCATTTTTGGCCAATTCCAAGCCGGTGCTTTCGGGCCCCAAAATCATTGGTATACCCCTTTGGTCTTAGGAGCTCTGTGTGAAGCCCTGTTCCAGAGTCGATATCTTCTGTACGCCTGACGGGGATCTCCTATAGGCTCATCTGGGGGATACTTTAGGGTGTTATGGTCCAATCGGTATGCCTATCTCGGCTTTTAGATGCTTCATTAAGGATTGCAAACTCAATAAAAATTAATGCGCAAAATCGGTGCCACTCCGGAAGCATTTGGCAGTTTTAGCCCAATATCTCTCTGTCTGTCCCTTATCATGCCATTTTGAGGCAATAATATTTCCTTTAAGATATGTAGGAAGCATTGTGATCATTTTTGGGTCATTCCGAGCCGGTGCTTTCGGGCCCCAAAATCGTAGGTATACCCCTTCGGTCTTAGGAGCCCTGTGTGAAGCCCTGTTTCGGAGCCGATATCTTCTGCAAGCCTGACGGGCAGCTCCTATAGGCTCAACGAGGCAATATTTTAGGGTCTTATGGTCCAATCGGTATGCCTATCTCGGCTGTTAGATGCTTCATTAAGGATTGCAAACTCAATATAAATTAATGCGCAAAATCGGTGCCACTCCGGAAACATTTGGCAGTTTTAGCCCAATATCTCTCTGTCTGTCCCTTATCACGCCATTTTGAGGCCATAATATTTCCTCTAAGACATGTAGGAAGCATTGTGATGATTTTTGGGTCATTCTGAGCCGGTGCTTTTGGGCCCCAAAATCGTAGGTATACCCCTTTTGTCTTAGGAGCCCTATGTGAAGCCCTGTTCCGGAGCCGATATCTTCTGTACGCCTGATGGGCAGCTCCTATAGGCTCAATGAGGCAATATTTTAGGGTCTTATGGTCCAACCGGTATGCCTATCTCGGCTGTTAGATGCTTCATTAAGGATTGCAAACTCAATATAAATTAATGCGCAAAATCGGTGCCACTCCGGAAACATTTGGCAGTTTTAGCCCAATATCTCTCTGTCTGTCCCTTATCACGCCATTTTGAGGCCATAATATTTCCT
>NW_028322599.1:42500-89501 GCF_041381405.1 Jatropha curcas | reverse complement strand
ACCTACGATTTGGGGCCCGGAAGCACCGGCTCGGAATGGCCCGAAAATGATCACAATGCTTCCTACATGTGTTAGATGAAATTTTTTTGCGTCGAAATAGCGTGTTAAGGGACAGACAGAGAGATATTGGGCTAAAACTGCTAAATGCTCCGGAGTGGCACCGATTTTGCGCATGAATTTATATGGTGTATGCAATTCTTAATGACACCCTGGGCAGTCGAGATAGGCATACCGATTGGACAATATGACCTTCAATATCACCTACAAGAGCCTATAGGACCTGCCCGTCGGGCGTAAAGAAGATATCAGCTCCGGAACAGGCCTTCAAACATGGCTCCAAACAACAAAGGGGTATACCTACGATTTTGGGGCCCAGAAGCACCGGCACGGAATGGCCCGAAAATGATCACAATGCTTCCTACATGTGTTAGATGAAATTTTTTTGCGTCGAAATGGCGTGTAAGGGACAGACAGAGAGATATTGGCTAAAACTGCTAAATGCTTACCGGAGTGGCACCGATTTTGCGCATGAATTTATATGGTGTATGCAATTCTTAATGACACCCTGGGCAGCCGAGATAGGCATACCGATTGGACCATAAGACCTTCAAATATCACCTACAAGAGCCTATAGGACCTGCTCGTCAGGCGTAAAGAAGATATCGGCTCCAGAACAGGCCTTCAAACAGGGCTCCAAACAACAAAGGGGTACCTACGATTTTGGGGCCCGGAAGCACCGGCTCCGGAATGGCCCGAAAATGATCACAATGCTTCCTACATGTGTTAGATGAAATTTTTTTGCGTCGAAATAGCGTGTTAAGGGACAGACAGAGAGATATTGGGCTAAAACTGCCAAATGCTTCCGAGTGGCACCGATTTTGCGCATGAATTTATATGGTGTATGCAATTCTTAATGACACCCTGGGCAGCCGAGATAGGCATACCGATTGGACCATATAGACCTTCAAATATCACCTACAAGAGCCGTATAGGACCTGCCCGTCAGGCGTAAAGAAGACATCGGCTCCGGAACAGGCCTTCAAACAGGGCTCCAAACACCAAAGGGGTATACCTACGATTTTGGGGCCCCGAAGCACCGGCTCGGAATGGCCCGAAAATGATCACAATGCTTCCTACATGTGTTAGATGAAATTTTTTTGCGTCGAAATGGCGTGTTAAGGGACAGACAGAGAGATATTGGGCTAAAACTGCTAAATGCATCCGTAGTGGCACCGATTTTGCGCATGAATTTATATGGTGTATGCAATTCTTAATGACACCCTGGGCAGTCGAGATAGGCATACCGATTGGACAATATGACCTTCAAATATCACCTACAAGAGCCTATAGGACCTGCCCGTCAGGTGTAGAGAAGATATCAGCTCCGGAACAGGCCTTCAAACATGGCTCCAAACAACAAAGGGGTATACCTACGATTTTGGGGCCCAGAAGCACCGGCACGGAATGGCCCGAAAATGATCACAATGCTTCCTACATGTGTTAGATGAAATTTTTTTGCGTCGAAATGGCGTGTTAAGGGACAGACAGAGAGATATTGGGCTAAAACTGCTAAATGCTACCGGAGTGGCACCGATTTTGCGCATGAATTTATATGGTGTATGCAATTCTTAATGACACCCTGGGCAGCCGAGATAGGCATACCGATTGGACAATATGACGTTCAAATATCACCTACAAGGGCCTATAGGACCTGCCCGTCAGGCGTAAAGAAGATATCGGCACCGGAACAGGCCTTCAAACAGGGCTCCAAACACCAAAGGGGTATACCTACGATTTTGGGGCCCGGAAGCACCGGCTCGGAATGGCCCGAAAATGATCACAATGCTTCCTACATGTGTTAGATGAAATTTTTTTGCGTCGAAATGGCGTGGTAAGGGACAGACAGAGAGATATTGAGCTAAAACTGCCAAATGCTTCCAGAGTGGCACCGATTTTGCGCATGAATTTATATGGCGTATGCAATTCTTAATGGCGCCCTGGGCAGCCGAGATAGGCATATCGATTGGACTATAAGACCTTCAAATATCACCTAGAAGAGCCTATAGGACCTGCCCGTCAGGCGTAAAGAAGACATCGACTCCGGAACAGGCCTTCAAACATGGCTCCAAACAACAAAGGGGTATACCTACGATTTTGGGGCCCAGAAGCACCGGCACGGAATGGCCCGAAAATGATCACAATGCTTCCTACATGTGTTAGATGAAATTTTTTTGCGTCGAAATGGCGTGTTAAGGGACAGACAGAGAGATATTGGGCTAAAACTGCTAAATGCTTCCGCAGTGGCACCGATTTTGCGCATGAATTTATATGGTGTATGCAATTCTTAATGACACCCTGGGCAGCCGAGATAGGCATACCGATTGGACCATAAGACCTTCAAATATCACCTACAAGAGCCTATAGGACCTGCTCGTCAGGCGTAAAGAAGATATCGGCTCCAGAACAGGCCTTCAAACAGGGCTCCAAACAACAAAGGGGTACCTACGATTTTGGGGCCCGGAAGCACCGGCTCCGAATGGCCCGAAAATGATCACAATGCTTCCTACATGTGTTAGATGAAATTTTTTTGCGTTGAAATAGCGTGTTAAGGGACAGACAGAGAGATATTGGGCTAAAACTGCCAAATGCTTCCGGAGTGGCACCGATTTTGCGCATTAATTTATATGGTGTATGCAATTCTTAATGACACCCTGGGCAGCCGAGATAGGCATACCGATTGGACAATATGACGTTCAAATATCACCTACAAGGGCCTATAGGACCTGCCCGTCAGGCGTAAAGAAGATATCGGCACCGGAACAGGCCTTCAAACAGGGCTCCAAACACCAAAGGGGTATACCTACGATTTTGGGGCCCGGAAGCACCGGCTCGGAATGGCCCGAAAATGATCACAATGCTTCCTACATGTGTTAGATGAAATTTTTTTGTGTCGAAATGGCGTGGTAAGGGACAGACAGAGAGATATTGAGCTAAAACTGCCAAATGCTTCCAGAGTGGCACCGATTTTACGCATGAATTTATATGGCGTATGCAATTCTTAATGGCGCCCTGGGCAGCCGAGATAGGCATATCGATTGGACTATAAGACCTTCAAATATCACCTAGAAGAGCTTATAGGACCTGCCCGTCAGGCGTAAAGAAGACATCGACTTCGGAACAGGCCTTCAAACAGGGCTCCAAACACCAAAGGGGTATACCTACGATTTTGGGGCCCGGAAGCACCGGCTCGGAATGGCCCGAAAATGATCACAATGCTTCCTACATGTGTTAGATGAAATGTTTTTGCATCGAAATGGCGTGTTAAGGGACAGACAGAGAGATATTGGGCTAAAACTACCAAATGCTTCCGCAGTGGCACCGATTTTGCGCATGAATTTATATGGCGTATGCAATTATTAATGACACCCTGGGCAGCCGAGATTGGCATACCGATTGGACCATAAGACCTTCAAATATCACCTACAAGAGCCTATAGGACCTGATCGTCAGGCGTAAAGAAGATATCGGCTCCAGAACAGGCCTTCAAACAGGGCTCCAAACAACAAAGGGGTACCTACGATTTTGGGGCCCGGAAGCACCGGCTCGGAATGGCCCGAAAATGATCACAATGCTTCCTACATGTGTTAGATGAAATTTTTTTGCGTCGAAATAGCGTGTTAAGGGACAGACAGAGAGATATTGGGCTAAAACTGCTAAATGCATCCGTAGTGGCACCGATTTTGCGCATGAATTTATATGGTGTATGCAATTCTTAATGACACCCTGGGCAGTCGAGATAGGCATACCGATTGGACAATATGACCTTCAAATATCACCTACAAGAGCCTATAGGACCTGCCCGTCAGGTGTAGAGAAGATATCAGCTCCGGAACAGGCCTTCAAACATGGCTCCAAACAACAAAGGGGTATACCTACGATTTTGGGGCCCAGAAGCACCGGCACGGAATGGCCCGAAAATGATCACAATGCTTCCTACATGTGTTAGATGAAATTTTTTTGCGTCGAAATGGCGTGTTAAGGGACAGACAGAGAGATATTGGGCTAAAACTGCTAAATGCTACCGGAGTGGCACCGATTTTGCGCATGAATTTATATGGTGTATGCAATTCTTAATGACACCCTGGGCAGCCGAGATAGGCATACCGATTGGACCATAAGACCTTCAAATATCACCTACAAGAGCCTATAGGACCTGCTCGTCAGGCGTAAAGAAGATATCGGCTCCAGAACAGGCCTTCAAACAGGGCTCCAAACAACAAAGGGGTACCTACGATTTTGGGGCCCGGAAGCACCGGCTCCGAATGGCCCGAAAATGATCACAATGCTTCCTACATGTGTTAGATGAAATTTTTTTGCGTCGAAATAGCGTGTTAAGGGACAGACAGAGAGATATTGGGCTAAAACTGCCAAATGCTTCCGGAGTGGCACCGATTTTGCGCATGAATTTATATGGTGTATGCAATTCTTAATGACACCCTGGGCAGCCGAGATAGGCATACCGATTGGACAATATGACCTTCAAATATCACCTACAAGAGCGTATAGGACCTGCCCGTCAGGCGTAAAGAAGACATCGGCTCCGGAACAGGCCTTCAAACAGGGCTCCAAACACCAAAGGGGTATACCTACGATTTTGGGGCCCGGAAGCACCGGCTCGGAATGGCCCGAAAATGATCACAATGCTTCCTACATGTGTTAGATGAAATGTTTTTGCGTCGAAATGGCGTGTTAAGGGACAAACAGAGCGATATTGGGCTAAAACTGCTAAATGCATCCGTAGTGGCACCGATTTTGCGCATGAATTTATATGGTGTATGCAATTCTTAATGACACCCTGGGCAGTCGAGATAGGCATACCGATTGGACAATATGACCTTCAAATATCACCTACAAGAGCCTATAGGACCTGCCCGTCAGGTGTAGAGAAGATATCAGCTCCGGAACAGGCCTTCAAACATGGCTCCAAACAACAAAGGGGTATACCTACGATTTTGGGGCCCAGAAGCACCGGCACGGAATGGCCCGAAAATGATCACAATGCTTCCTACATGTGTTAGATGAAATTTTTTTGCGTCGAAATGGCGTGTTAAGGGACAGACAGAGAGATATTGGGCTAAAACTGCTAAATGCTACCGGAGTGGCACCGATTTTGCGCATGAATTTATATGGTGTATGCAATTCTTAATGACACCCTGGGCAGCCGAGATTAGGCATACCGATTGGACAATATGACGTTCAAATATCACCTACAAGGGCCTATAGGACCTGCCCGTCAGGCGTAAAGAAGATATCGGCACCGGAACAGGCCTTCAAACAGGGCTCCAAACACCAAAGGGGTATACCTACGATTTTGGGGCCCGGAAGCACCGGCTCGGAATGGCCCGAAAATGATCACAATGCTTCCTACATGTGTTAGATGAAATTTTTTTGCGTCGAAATGGCGTGGTAAGGGACAGACAGAGAGATATTGAGCTAAAACTGCCAAATGCTTCCAGAGTGGCACCGATTTTGCGCATGAATTTATATGGCGTATGCAATTCTTAATGGCGCCCTGGGCAGCCGAGATAGGCATATCGATTGGACTATAAGACCTTCAAATATCACCTAGAAGAGCCTATAGGACCTGCCCGTCAGGCGTAAAGAAGACATCGGCTCCGGAACAGGCCTTCAAACATGGCTCCAAACAACAAAGGGGTATACCTACGATTTTGGGGCCCAGAAGCACCGGCACGGAATGGCCCGAAAATGATCACAATGCTTCCTACATGTGTTAGATGAAATTTTTTTGCGTCGAAATGGCGTGTTAAGGGACAGACAGAGAGATATTGGGCTAAAACTGCTAAATGCTTCCGCAGTGGCACCGATTTTGCGCATGAATTTATATGGTGTATGCAATTCTTAATGACACCCTGGGCAGCCGAGATAGGCATACCGATTGGACCATAAGACCTTCAAATATCACCTACAAGAGCCTATAGGACCTGCTCGTCAGGCGTAAAGAAGATATCGGCTCCAGAACAGGCCTTCAAACAGGGCTCCAAACAACAAAGGGGTACCTACGATTTTGGGGCCCGGAAGCACCGGCTCCGAATGGCCCGAAAATGATCACAATGCTTCCTACATGTGTTAGATGAAATTTTTTTGCGTTGAAATAGCGTGTTAAGGGACAGACAGAGAGATATTGGGCTAAAACTGCCAAATGCTTCCGGAGTGGCACCGATTTTGCGCATGAATTTATATGGTGTATGCAATTCTTAATGACACCCTGGGCAGCCGAGATAGGCATACCGATTGGACAATATGACCTTCAAATATCACCTACAAGAGCGTATAGGACCTGCCCGTCAGGCGTAAAGAAGACATCGGCTCCGGAACAGGCCTTCAAACAGGGCTCCAAACACCAAAGGGGTATACCTACGATTTTGGGGCCCGGAAGCACCGGCTCGGAATGGCCCGACAATGATCACAATGCTTCCTACATGTGTTAGATGAAATGTTTTTGCGTCGAAATGGCGTGTTAAGGGACAAACAGAGCGATATTGGGCTAAAACTGCCAAATGCTTCCGGAGTGGCACCGATTTTGCGCATGAATTTATATGGTGTATGCAATTCCTAATGACACCCTGGGCAGCCGAGATAGGCATACCGATTGGACAATATGACGTTCAAATATCACCTACAAGAGCCTATAGGACCTGCCCGTCAGGCGTAAAGAAGATATCGGCACCGGAACAGGCCTTCAAACAGGGCTCCAAACACCAAAGGGGTATACCTACGATTTTGGGGCCCGGAAGCACCGGCTCGGAATGGCCCGAAAATGATCACAATGCTTCGTACATGTGTTAGATGAAATATTTTTGCGTCGAAATGGCGTGGTAAGGGACAGACAGAGAGATATTGGGCTAAAACTGACAAATGCTTCCAGAGTTGCACCGATTTTGCGCATGAATTTATACGGCGCATGCAATTCTTAATGGCACCCTAGGCAGCCGAGATAGGCATACCGATTGGACTATAAGACCTTCAAATATCACCTAGAAGAGCCTATAGGACCTGCTCGTCAGGCGTAAAGAAGATATCGGCTCCGGAACAGGCCTTCAAACATGGCTCCAAACAACAAAGGGGTATACCTACGATTTTGGGGCCCGGAAGCACCGGCTCGGAATGGCCCGAAAATGATCACAATGCTTCCTACATGTGTTAGATGAAATTTTTTTACGTCGAAATGGCGTGTTAAGGGACAGACAGAGAGATATTGGGCTAAAACTGCCAAATGCTTCCGTAGTGGCACCGATTTTGCGCATGAATTTATATGGTGTATGCAATTCTTAATGACACCCTGGACAGCCGAGATAGGCATACCGATTGGAATTTATGACGTTCAAATATCACCTACAAGAGCCTATAGGACCGGCCCGTCAGGCGTAAAGAAGATATCGGCTCCGGAACAGGCCTTCAAACAGGGCTCCAAACACCAAAGGGGTATACCTACGATTTTGGGGCCCGGAAGCACCGGCTCGGAATGGCCCGAAAATGATCACAATGCTTCCTACATGTGTTAGATGAAATTTTTTTGCGTCGAAATGGCGTGGTAAGGGACAGACAGAGAGATATTGGGCTAAAACTGCCAAATGCTTCCGGAGTGGCACCGATTTTGCGCATAAATTTATATGGCGTATGCAATTATTAATGACACCCTGGGCAGCCGAGATAGGCATACCGATTGGACCATAAGACCTTCAAATATCACCTACAAGAGCCTATAGGACCTGCTCGTCAGGCGTAAAGAAGATATCCGCTCTAGAACAGGCCTTCAAACAGGGCTCCAAACAACAAAGGGGTACCTACGATTTTGGGGCCCGGAAGCACCGGCTCGGAATGGCCCGAAAATGATCACAATGCTTCCTACATGTGTTAGATGAAATTTTTTTGCGTTGAAATGGCGTGGTAAGGGACAGACAGAGAGATATTGGGCTAAAACTGCCAAATGCTTCCGGAGTGGCACCGATTTTGCGCATAAATTTATATGGCGTATGCAATTATTAATGACACCCTGGGCAGCCGAGATAGGCATACCGATTGGACCATAAGACCTTCAAATATCACCTACAAGAGCCTATAGGACCTGCTCGTCAGGCGTAAAGAAGATATCCGCTCTAGAACAGGCCTTCAAACAGGGCTCCAAACAACAAAGGGGTACCTATGATTTTGGGGCCCGGAAGCACCGGCTCGGAATGGTCCGAAAATGATCACAATGCTTCCTACATGTGTTAGATGAAATTTTTTTGCGTCGAAATAGCGTGTTAAGGGACAGACAGAGAGATATTGGGCTAAAACTGCTAAATGCTTCCGGAGTGGCACCGATTTTGCGCATGAATTTATATGGTGTATGCAATTCTTAATGACACCCTGGGCAGCCGAGATAGGCATACCGATTGGACAATATGACCTTCAAATATCACCTACAAGAGCCTATAGGACCTGCCCGTCAGGCGTAAAGAAGACATCAGCTCCGGAACAGGCCTTCAAATAGGGCTCCAAACACCAAAGGGGTATACCTACGATTTTGGGGCCCGGAAGCACCGGCTCGGAATGGCTCGAAAATGATCACAATGCTTCCTACATGTGTTAGATGAAATTTTTTTGCGTCGAAATGGCGTGTTAAGGGACAAACAGAGAGATATTGGGCTAAAACTGCCAAATGTTTCCGGAGTGGCACCGATTTTGCGCATGAATTTATATGGTGTATGCAATTCTTAATGACACCCTGGGCAGCCGAGATAGGCATACCGATTGGACAATATGACCTTCAAATATCACCTACAAGAGCCTATAGGACCCGCCCGTCAGGCGTAAAGAAGACATCAGCTCCGGAACAGGCCTTCAAATAGGGCTCCAAACACCAAAGGGGTATACCTACGATTTTGGGGCCCGGAAGCACCGGCTCGGAATGGCTCGAAAATGATCACAATGCTTCCTACATGTGTTAGATGAAATTTTTTTGCGTCGAAATGGCGTGTTAAGGGACAAACAGAGAGATATTGGGCTAAAACTGCCAAATGTTTCCGGAGTGGCACCGATTTTGCGCATGAATTTATATGGTGTATGCAATTCTTAATGACACCCTGGGCAGCCGAGATAGGCATACCGATTGGACAATATTACGTTCAAATATCACCTACAAGAGCCTATAGGACCGGCCCGTCAGGCGTAAAGAAGATATCGGCTCCGGAACAGGCCTTCAAACAGGGCTCCAAACACCAAAGGGGTATACCTACGATTTTGGGGCCCGGAAGCACCGGCTCGGAATGGCCCGAAAATGATCACAATGCTTCCTACATGTGTTAGATGAAATTTTTTTGCGTGGAAATGGCGTGGTAAGGGACAGACAGAGAGATATTGGGCTAAAACTGCCAAATGCTTCCGGAGTGGCACCGATTTTGCGCATAAATTTATATGGCGTATGCAATTATTAATGACACCCTGGGCAGCCGAGATAGGCATACCGATTGGACCATAAGACCTTCAAATATCACCTACAAGAGCCTATAGGACCTGCTCGTCAGGCGTAAAGAAGATATCCGCTCGAGAACAGGCCTTCAAACAGGGCTCCAAACAACAAAGGGGAACCTACGATTTTGGGGCCCGGAAGCACCGGCTCGGAATGGCCCGAAAATGATCACAATGCTTCCTACATGTGTTAGATGAAATTTTTTTGCGTTGAAATGGCGTGGTAAGGGACAGACAGAGAGATATTGGGCTAAAACTGCCAAATGCTTCCGGAGTGGCACCGATTTTGCGCATAAATTTATATGGCGTATGCAATTATTAATGACACCCTGGGCAGCCGAGATAGGCATACCGATTGGACCATAAGACCTTCAAATATCACCTACAAGAGCCTATAGGACCTGCTCGTCAGGCGTAAAGAAGATATCCGCTCTAGAACAGGCCTTCAAACAGGGCTCCAAACAACAAAGGGGTACCTATGATTTTGGGGCCCGGAAGCACCGGCTCGGAATGGTCCGAAAATGATCACAATGCTTCCTACATGTGTTAGATGAAATTTTTTTGCGTCGAAATAGCGTGTTAAGGGACAGACAGAGAGATATTGGGCTAAAACTGCTAAATGCTTCCGGAGTGGCACCGATTTTGCGCATGAATTTATATGGTGTATGCAATTCTTAATGACACCCTGGGCAGCCGAGATAGGCATACCGATTGGACAATATGACCTTCAAATATCACCTACAAGAGCCTATAGGACCTGCCCGTCAGGCGTAAAGAAGACATCAGCTCCGGAACAGGCCTTCAAATAGGGCTCCAAACACCAAAGGGGTATACCTACGATTTTGGGGCCCGGAAGCACCGGCTCGGAATGGCCCGAAAATGATCACAATTCTTCCTACATGTGTTAGATGAAATTTTTTTGCGTCGAAATGGTGTGGTAAGGGACAGACAGAGAGATATTGGGCTAAAACTGACAAATGCTTCCAGAGTTGCACCGATTTTGCGCATGAATTTATATGGCGTATGCAATTCTTAATGGCACCCTGGGCAGCCAAGATAGGCATACCGATTGGACTATAAGACCTTCAAATATCACCTAGCAGAGCCTATAGGACCTGCTCGTCAGGCGTAAAGAAGATATCAGCTCCGGAACAGGCCTTCAAACATGGCTCCAAACAACAAAGGGGTATACCTACGATTTTGGGGCCCAGAAGCACCGGCTCGGAATGGCCCGAAAATGATCACAATGCTTCCTACATGTGTTAGATGAAATTTTTTTGCGTCCAAATGGCGTGGTAAGGGACAGACAGAGAGATATTGGGCTAAAACTGACAAATGCTTCCAGAGTTGCACCGATTTTGCGCATGAATTTATATGGCGTATGCAATTCTTAATGGCACCCTAGGCAGCCGAGATAGGCATACCGATTGGACTATAAGACCTTCAAATATCACCTAGAAGAGCCTATAGGACCTGTCGTCAGGCGTAAAGAAGATATCAGCTCCGGAACAGGCCTTCAAACATGGCTCCAAACAACAAATGGGTATACCTACGATTTTGGGGCCCAGAAGCACCGGCTCGGAATGGCCCGAAAATGATCACAATGCTTCCTACATGTGTTAGATGAAATTTTTTTACGTCGAAATGGCGTGTTAAGGGACAGACAGAGAGATATTGGGCTAAAACTGACAAATGCTTCCAGAGTTGCACCGATTTTGCGCATGAATTTATATGGCGTATGCAATTCTTAATGGCACCCTGGGCAGCCAAGATAGGCATACCGATTGGACTATAAGACCTTCAAATATCACCTAGCAGAGCCTATAGGACCTGCTCGTCAGGCGTAAAGAAGATATCAGCTCCGGAACAGGCCTTCAAACATGGCTCCAAACAACAAATGGGTATACCTACGATTTTGGGGCCCAGAAGCACCGGCTCGGAATGGCCCGAAAATGATCACAATGCTTCCTACATGTGTTAGATGAAATTTTTTTACGTCGAAATGGCGTGTTAAGGGACAGACAGAGAGATATTGGGCTAAAACTGCCAAATGCTTCCGGAGTGGCACCGATTTTGCGCATGAATTTATATGGTGTATGCAATTCTTAATGACACCCTGGGCAGCCGAGATAGGCATACCGATTGGACAATATGACGTTCAAATATCACCTACAAGAGCCTATAGGACCGGCCCGTCAGGCGTAAAGAAGATATCGGCTCCGGAACAGGCCTTCAAACAGGGCTCCAAACACCAAAGGGGTATACCTACGATTTTGGGGCCCGGAAGCACCGGGTCGGAATGGCCCGAAAATGATCACAATGCTTCCTACATGTGTTAGATGAAATTTTTTTACGTTGAAATGGCGTGGTAAGGGACAGACAGAGAGATATTGGGCTAAAACTGCCAAATGCTTCCGGAGTGGCACCGATTTTGCGCATAAATTTATATGGCGTATGCAATTATTAATGACACCCTGGGCAGCCGAGATAGGCATACCGATTGGACCATAAGACCTTCAAATATCACCTACAAGAGCCTATAGGACCTACTCGTCAGGCGTAAAGAAGATATCGGCTCTAGAACAGGCCTTCAAACAGGGCTCCAAACAACAAAGGGGTACCTACGATTTTGGGGCCCGGAAGCACCGGCTCGGAACGGCCCGAAAATGATCACAATGCTTCCTACATGTGTTAGATGAAATTTTTTTGCGTTGAAATGGCGTGGTAAGGGACAGACAGAGAGATATTGGGCTAAAACTGCCAAATGCTTCCGGAGTGGCACCGATTTGGCGCATAAATTTATATGGCGTATGCAATTATTAATGACACCCTGGGCAGCCGAGATAGGCATACCGATTGGACAATATGACGTTCAAATATCACCTACAAGAGCCTATAGGACCGGCCCGTCAGGCGTAAAGAAGATATCGGCTCCGGAACAGGCCTTCAAACAGGGCTCCAAACACCAAAGGGGTATACCTACGATTTTGGGGCCCAGAAGCACCGGGTCGGAATGGTCCGAAAATGATCACAATGCTTCCTACATGTGTTAGATGAAATTTTTTTGCATTGAAATGGCGTGGTAAGGGACAGACAGAGAGATATTAGGCTAAAACTGCCAAATGCTTCCGGAGTGGCACCGATTTGGCGCATAAATTTATATGGCGTATGCAATTATTAATGACACCCTGGGCAGCCGAGATAGGCATACCGATTGGACCATAAGACCTTCAAATATCACCTACAAGAGCCTATAGGACCTGCTCGTCAGGCGTAAAGAAGATATCGGCTCTAGAACAGGCCTTCAAACAGGGCTCCAAACACCAAAGGGGTATACCTACGATTTTGGGGCCCGGAAGCACCGGCTCGGAATGGCCCGAAAATGATCACAATGCTTCCTACATGTGTTAGATGAAATTTTTTTGCGTCGAAATAGCGTGTTAAGGGACAGACAGAGAGATATTAGGCTAAAACTGCTAAATGCTTCCGGAGTGGCACCGATTTTGCGCATGAATTTATATGGTGTATGCAATTCTTAATGACACCCTGGGCAGCCGAGATAGGCATACCGATTGGACAATATGACCTTCAAATATCACCTACAAGAGCCTATAGGACCTGCCCGTCAGGCGTAAAGAAGACATCAGCTCCGGAACAGGCCTTCAAACAGGGCTCCAAACACCAAAGGGGTATACCTACGATTTTGGGGCCCGGAAGCACCGGCTCGGAATGGCCCGAAAATGATCACAATGCTTCCTACATGTGTTAGATGAAATGTTTTAGCATCGAAATGGCGTGTTAAGGGACAAACAGAGAGATATTGGGCTAAAACTGCCAAATGCTTCCGGAGTGGCACCGATTTTGCGCATGAATTTATATGGTGTATGCAATTCTTAATGACACCCTGGGCAGCCGAGATAGGCATACCGATTGGACAATATGACGTTCAAATATCACCTACAAGAGCCTATAGGACCTGCCCGTCAGGCGTAAAGAAGATATCGGCACCGGAACAGGCCTTCGAACAGGGCTCCAAACACCAAAGGGGTATACCTACGATTTTGGGGCCTGGAAGCACCGGCTCGGAATGGCCCGAAAATGATCACAATGCTTACTACATGTGTTAGATGAAATTTTTTTGCGTCGAAATGGCGTGGTAAGGGATAGACAGATAGATATTGGGCTAAAACTGACAAATGCTTCCAGAGTTGCACCGATTTTGCGCATGAATTTATATGGCGTATGCAATTCTTAATGGCACCCTAGGCAGCCGAGATAGGCATACCGATTGGACTATAAGACCTTCAAATATCACCTACAAGAGCCTATAGCACCTGCTCGTCAGGCGTAAAGAAGATATCAGCTCCGGAACAGGCCTTCAAACATGGCTCCAAACAACAAAGGGGTATACCTACGATTTTGGGGCCCAGAAGCACCGGCTCGGAATGGCCCGAAAATGATCACAATGCTTCCTACATGTGTTAGATGAAATTTTTTTACGTCGAAATGGCATTTTAAGGGACAGACAGAGAGATATTGGGCTAAAACTGCCAAATGCTTCCGGAGTGGCACCGATTTTGCGCATGAATTTATATGGTGTATGCAATTCTTAATGACACCCTGGGCAGCCTAGATAGGCATACCGATTGGACAATATGACGTTCAAATATCACCTACAAGAGCCTATAGGACCGGCCCGTCAGGCGTAAAGAAGATATCGGCTCCGGAACAGGCCTTCAAACAGGGCTCCAAACACCAAAGGGGTATACCTACGATTTTGGGGCCCGGAAGCACCGGATCGGAATGGCCCGAAAATGATCACAATGCTTCCTACATGTGTTAGATGAAATTTTTTTGCGTTGAAATGGCGTGGTAAGGGACAGACAGAGAGATATTGGGCTAAAACTTCCAAATGCTTCCGGAGTGGCACCGATTTTGCGCATAAATTTATATGGCGTATGCAATTATTAATGACACCCTGGGCAGCCGAGATAGGCATACCGATTGGACCATAAGACCTTCAAATATCACCTACAAGAGCCTATAGGACCTGCTCGTCAGGCGTAAAGAAGATATCGGCTCTAGAACAGGCCTTCAAACAGGGCTCCAAACAGCAAAGGGGTATACCTACGATTTTGGGGCCCGGAAGCACCGGCTCGGAATGGCCCGAAAATGATCACAATGCTTCCTACATGTGTTAGATGAAATTTTTTTGCGTCGAAATAGCGTGTTAAGGGACAGACAGAGAGATATTAGGCTAAAACTGCTAAATGCTTCCGGAGTGGCACCGATTTTGCGCATGAATTTATATGGTGTATGCAATTCTTAATGACACCCTGGGCAGCCGAGATAGGCATACCGATTGGACAATATGACCTTCAAATATCACCTACAAGAGCCTATAGGACCTGCCCGTCAGGCGTAAAGAAGACATCAGCTCCGGAACAGGCCTTCAAACAGGGCTCCAAACAACAAAGGGGTATACCTACGATTTTGGGGCCCGGAAGCACCGGCTCGGAATGGCCCGAAAATGATCACAATGCTTCCTACATGTGTTAGATGAAATGTTTTTGCATCGAAATGGCGTGTTAAGGGACAAACAGAGAGATATTGGGCTAAAACTGCCAAATGCTTCCGGAGTGGCACCGATTTTGCGCATGAATTTATATGGTGTATGCAATTCTTAATGACACCCTGGGCAGCCGAGATAGGCATACCGATTGGACAATATGACGTTCAAATATCACCTACAAGAGCCTATAGGACCTGCCCGTCAGGCGTAAAGAAGATATCGGCACCGGAACAGGCCTTCAAACAGGGCTCCAAACACCAAAGGGGTATACCTACGATTTTGGGGCCCGGAAGCACCGGCTCGGAATGGCCCGAAAATGATCACAATGCTTACTACATGTGTTAGATGAAATTTGTTTGCGTCGAAATGGCGTGGTAAGGGACAGACAGAGAGATATTGGGCTAAAACTGACAAATGCTTCCAGAGTTGCACCGATTTTGCGCATGAATTTATATGGCGTATGCAATTCTTAATGGCACCCTAGGCAGCCGAGATAGGCATACCGATTGGACTATAAGACCTTCAAATATCACCTACAAGAGCCTATAGGACCTGCTCATCAGGCGTAAAGAAGATATCAGCTCCGGAACAGGCCTTCAAACATGGCTCCAAACACCAAAGGGGTATACCTACGATTTTGGGGCCTGGAAGCACCGGCTCGGAATGGCCCGAAAATGATCACAATGCTTACTACATGTGTTAGATGAAATTGTTTTGCGTCGAAATGGCGTGGTAAGGGACAGACAGATAGATATTGGGCTAAAACTGACAAATGCTTCCAGAGTTGCACCGATTTTGCGCATGAATTTATATGGCGTATGCAATTCTTAATGGCACCCTAGGCAGCCGAGATAGGCATACCGATTGGACTATAAGACCTTCAAATATCACCTACAAGAGCCTATAGGACCTGCTCATCAGGCGTAAAGAAGATATCAGCTCCGGAACAGGCCTTCAAACATGGCTCCAAACAACAAAGGGGTATACCTACGATTTTGGGGCCTAGAAGCACCGGCTCGGAATGGCCCGAAAATGATCACAATGCTTCCTACATGTGTTAGATGAAATTTTTTTACGTCGAAATGGCGTTTTAAGGGACAGACAGAGAGATATTGGGCTAAAACTGACAAATGCTTCTAGAGTTGCACCGATTTTGCGCATGAATTTATATGGCGTATGCAATTCTTAATGGCACCCTAGGCAGCCGAGATAGGCATACCGATTGGACTATAAGACCTTCAAATATCACCTACAAGAGCCTATAGGACCTGCTCATCAGGCGTAAAGAAGATATCAGCTCCGGAACAGGCCTTCAAACATGGCTCCAAACAACAAAGGGGTATACCTACGATTTTGGGGCCTAGAAGCACCGGCTCGGAATGGCCCGAAAATGATCACAATGCTTCCTACATGTGTTAGATGAAATTTTTTTACGTCGAAATGGCGTTTTAAGGGACAGACAGAGAGATATTGGGCTAAAACTGCCAAATGCTTCCGGAGTGGCACCGATTTTGCGCATGAATTTATATGGTGTATGCAATTCTTAATGACACCCTGGGCAGCCTAGATAGGCATACCGATTGGACAATATGACGTTCAAATATCACCTACAAGAGCCTATAGGACCGGCCCGTCAGGCGTAAAGAAGATATCGGCTCCGGAACAGGCGTTCAAACAGGGCTCCAAACACCAAAGGGGTATACCTACGATTTTGGGGCCCGGAAGCACCGGGTCGGAATGGCCCGAAAATGATCACAATGCTTCCTACATGTGTTAGATGAAATTTTTTTGCGTTGAAATGGCGTGGTAAGGGACAGACAGAGAGATATTGGGCTAAAACTGCCAAATGCTTCCGGAGTGGCACCGATTTTGCGCATAAATTTATATGGCGTATGCAATTATTAATGACACCCTGGGCAGCCGAGATAGGCATACCGATTGGACCATAAGACCTTCAAATATCACCTACAAGAGCCTATAGGACCTGCTCGTCAGGCGTAAAGAAGATATCGGCTCTAGAACAGGCCTTCAAACAGGGCTCCAAACAGCAAAGGGGTATACCTACGATTTTGGGGCCCGGAAGCACCGGCTCGGAATGGCCCGAAAATGATCACAATGCTTCCTACATGTGTTAGATGAAATTTTTTTGCGTCGAAATAGCGTGTTAAGGGACAGACAGAGAGATATTAGGCTAAAACTGCTAAATGCTTCCGGAGTGGCACCGATTTTGCGCATGAATTTATATGGTGTATGCAATTCTTAATGACACCCTGGGCAGCCGAGATAGGCATACCGATTGGACAATATGACCTTCAAATATCACCTACAAGAGCCTATAGGACCTGCCCGTCAGGCGTAAAGAAGACATCAGCTCCGGAACAGGCCTTCAAACAGGGCTCCAAACAACAAAGGGGTATACCTACGATTTTGGGGCCCGGAAGCACCGGCTCGGAATGGCCCGAAAATGATCACAATGCTTCCTACATGTGTTAGATGAAATGTTTTTGCATCGAAATGGCGTGTTAAGGGACAAACAGAGAGATATTGGGCTAAAACTGCCAAATGCTTCCGGAGTGGCACCGATTTTGCGCATAAATTTATATGGCGTATGCAATTATTAATGACACCCTGGGCAGCCGAGATAGGCATACCGATTGGACCATAAGACCTTCAAATATCACCTACAAGAGCCTATAGGACCTGCTCGTCAGGCGTAAAGAAGATATCGGCTCTAGAACAGGCCTTCAAACAGGGCTCCAAACACCAAAGGGGTATACCTACGATTTTGGGGCCCGGAAGCACCGGCTCGGAATGGCCCGAAAATGATCACAATGCTTCCTACATGTGTTAGATGAAATGTTTTTGCATCGAAATGGCGTGTTAAGGGACAAACAGAGAGATATTGGGCTAAAACTGCCAAATGCTTCCGGAGTGGCACCGATTTTGCGCATGAATTTATATGGTGTATGCAATTCTTAATGACACCCTGGGCAGCCGAGATAGGCATACCGATTGGACAATATGACGTTCAAATATCACCTAGCAAGAGCCTATAGGACCTGCCCGTCAGGCGTAAAGAAGATATCGGCTCCGGAACAGGCCTTCAAACAGGGCTCCAAACACCAAAGGGGTATACCTACGATTTTGGGGCCCGGAAGCACCGGCTCGGAATGGCCCGAAAATGATCACAATGCTTACTACATGTGTTAGATGAAATTTGTTTGCGTCGAAATGGCGTGGTAAGGGACAGACAGAGAGATATTGGGCTAAAACTGACAAATGCTTCCAGAGTTGCACCGATTTTGCGCATGAATTTATATGGCGTATGCAATTCTTAATGGCACCCTGGGCAGCCGAGATAGGCATACCGATTGGACTATAAGACCTTCAAATATCACCTAGCAAGAGCCTATAGGACCTGCTCGTCAGGCGTAAAGAAGATATCAGCTCCGGAACAGGCCTTCAAACATGGCTCCAAACAACAAAGGGGTATACCTACGATTTTGGGGCCCAGAAGCACCGGCTCGGAATGGCCCGAAAATGATCACAATGCTTCCTACATGTGTTAGATGAAATTGTTTTACGTCGAAATGGCGTGTTAAGGGACAGACAGAGAGATATTGGGCTAAAACTGCCAAATGCTTCCGGAGTGGCACCGATTTTGCGCATGAATTTATATGGTGTATGCAATTCTTAATGACACCCTGGGCAGCCGAGATAGGCATACCGATTGGACAATATGACGTTCAAATATCACCTAGCAAGAGCCTATAGGACCGGCCCGTCAGGCGTAAAGAAGATATCGGCTCCGGAACAGGCCTTCAAACAGGGCTCCAAACACCAAAGGGGTATACCTACGATTTTGGGGCCCAGAAGCACCGGCTCGGAATGGCCCGAAAATGATCACAATGCTTCCTACATGTGTTAGATGAAATTTTTTTGCGTCAAAATGGCGTGGTAAGGGACAGACAGAGAGATATTGGGCTAAAACTGCCAAATGCTTCCGGAGTGGCACCGATTTTGCGCATGAATTTATATGGCGTATGCAATTCTTAATGACACCCTGGGCAGCCGAGATAGGCATACCGATTGGACCATAAGACCTTCAAATATCACCTACAAGAGCCTATAGGACCTGCTCGTCAGGCGTAAAGAAGATATCGGCTCCGGAACAGGCCTTCAAACAGGGCTCCAAACAACAAAGGGGTATACCTACGATTTTGGGGCCCGGAAGCACCGGCTCGGAATGGCCCGAAAATGATCACAATGCTTCCTACATGTGTTAGATGAAATTTTTTTGCGTCGAAATGGCGTGTTAAGGGACAGACAGAGAGATATTGGGCTAAAACTGCTAAATGCTTCCAGGAGTGGCACCGATTTTGCGCATGAATTTATATGGCGTATGCAATTCTTAATGACACCCTGGGCAGCCGAGATAGGCATACCGATTGGACATATAGACCTTCAAATATCACCTAGCAAGAGCCTATAGGACCTGCCCGTCAGGCGTAAAGAAGATATCAGGCTCCGGAACAGGCCTTCAAACAGGGCTCCAAACACCAAAGGGGTATACCTACGATTTTGGGGCCCGGAAGCACCGGCTCGGAATGGCCCGAAAATGATCACAATGCTTCCTACATGTGTTAGATGAAATTTTTTTGCGTCGAAATGGCGTGTTAAGGGACAGACAGAGAGATATTAGGGCTAAAACTGCCAAATGCTTCCAGAGTGGCACCGATTTTGCGCATGAATTTATATGGTGTATGCAATTCTTAATGACACCCTGGGCAGCCGAGATAGGCATACCGATTGGACAATAATGACCTTCAAATATCACCTACAGAGCCTATAGGACCTGCCCGTCAGGCGTAAAGAAGATATCAGCTCCGGAACAGGCCTTCAAACAGGGCTCCAAACAACAAAGGGGTATACCTACGATTTGGGGCCCGGAAGCACCGGCTCAGAATGGCCCGAAAATGATCACAATGCTTCCTACATGTGTTAGATGAAATGTTTTTGCGTCGAAATGGCGTGTTAAGGGACAGACAGAGAGATATTGGGCTAAAACTGCCAAATGCTTCCAGAGTTGCACCGATTTTGCGCATGAATTTATATGGCGTATGCAATTCTTAATGACACCCTGGGCAGCCGAGATAGGCATACCGATTGGACAATATGACGTTTAAATATCACCTACAAGAGCCTATAGGACCGGCCCGTCAGGCGTAAAGAAGATATCGGCTCCGGAACAGGCCTTCAAACAGGGCTCCAAACACCAAAGGGGTATACCTACGATTTTGGGGCCCGGAAGCACCGGCTCGGAATGGCCCGAAAATGATCACAATGCTTCCTACATGTGTTAGATGAAATTTTTTTGCGTCGAAATGGCGTGGTAAGGGACAGACAGAGAGATATTGGGCTAAAACTGCCAAATGCTTCCAGAGTGGCACCGATTTTGCGCATGAATTTATATGGCGTATGCAATTCTTAATGGCACCCTGGGCAGCCGAGATAGGCATACCGATTGGACTATAAGACCTTCAAATATCACCTAGCAAGAGCCTATAGGACCTGCCCGTCAGGCGTAAAGAAGATATCGGCTCCGGAACAGGCCTTCAAACAGGGCTCCAAACAACAAAGGGGTATACCTACGATTTTGGGGCCCAGGAAGCACCGGCTCGGAATGGCCCGAAAATGATCACAATGCTTCCTACATGTGTTAGATGAAATTGTTTTTGCGTCGAAATGGCGTGTTAAGGGACAGACAGAGAGATATTGGGCTAAAACTGCCAAATGCTTCCAGAGTGGCACCGATTTTGCGCATGAATTTATATGGCGTATGCAATTCTTAATGGCACCCTGGGCAGCCGAGATAGGCATACCGATTGGACATATAAGACGTTCAAATATCACCTAGCAAGAGCCTATAGGACCGGCCCGTCAGGCGTAAAGAAGATATCGGCTCCGGAACAGGCCTTCAAACAGGGCTCCAAACACCAAAGGGGTATACCTACGATTTTGGGGCCCGGAAGCACCGGCTCGGAATGGCCCGAAAATGATCACAATGCTTCCTACATGTGTTAGATGAAATTTTTTTGCGTCGAAATGGCGTGGTAAGGGACAGACAGAGAGATATTGGGCTAAAACTGCCAAATGCTTCCAGAGTGGCACCGATTTTGCGCATGAATTTATATGGCGTATGCAATTCTTAATGGACACCCTGGGCAGCCGAGATAGGCATACCGATTGGACAATATAGACCTTCAAATATCACCTACAAGAGCCTATAGGACCTGCCCGTCAGGCGTAAAGAAGATATCGGCTCCGGAACAGGCCTTCAAACAGGGCTCCAAACAACAAAGGGGTATACCTACGATTTTGGGGCCCGGAAGCACCGGCTCGGAATGGCCCGAAAATGATCACAATGCTTCCTACATGTGTTAGATGAAATTTTTTTGCGTCGAAATGGCGTGTTAAGGGACAGACAGAGAGATATTGGGCTAAAACTGCTAAATGCTTCCGAGTGGCACCGATTTTGCGCATGAATTTATATGGCGTATGCAATTCTTAATGACACCCTGGGCAGCCGAGATAGGCATACCGATTGGACAATATGACTTCAAATATCACCTACAAGAGCCTATAGGACCTGCCCGTCAGGCGTAAAGAAGATATCAGCTCCGGAACAGGCCTTCAAACAGGGCTCCAAACACCAAAGGGGTATACCTACGATTTTGGGGCCCGGAAGCACCGGCTCGGAATGGCCCGAAAATGATCACAATGCTTCCTACATGTGTTAGATGAAATTTTTTTGCGTCGAAATGGCGTGTTAAGGGACAGACAGAGAGATATTGGGCTAAAACTGCTAAATGCTTCCGAGTGGCACCGATTTTGCGCATGAATTTATATGGCGTATGCAATTCTTAATGACACCCTGGGCAGCCGAGATAGGCATATCCGATTGGACTATAATGACCTTCAAATATCACCTAGAAGAGCCTATAGGACCTGCCCGTCAGGCGTAAAGAAGATATCGGCTCCGGAACAGGCCTTCAAACAGGGCTCCAAACACCAAAGGGGTATACCTACTGATTTTGGGGCCCGGAAGCACCGGCTCGGAATGGCCCGAAAATGATCACAATGCTTCCTACATGTGTTAGATGAAATGTTTTTGCGTCGAAATGGCGTGTTAAGGGACAGACAGAGAGATATTGAGCTAAAACTGCCAAATGCTTCCAGAGTTGCACCGATTTTGCGCATGAATTTATATGGCGTATGCAATTCTTAATGGCACCCTGGGCAGCCGAGATAGGCATACCGATTGGACTATAAGACCTTCAAATATCACCTAGCAGAGCCTATAGGACCTGCTCGTCAGGCGTAAAGAAGATATCAGCTCCGGAACAGGCCTTCAAACATGGCTCCAAACAACAAAGGGGTATACCTACGATTTTGGGGCCCAGAAGCACCGGCTCGGAATGGCCCGAAAATGATCACAATGCTTCCTACATGTGTTAGATGAAATTTTTTTGCGTCGAAATGGCGTGTTAAGGGACAGACAGAGAGATATTGGGCTAAAACTGCCAAATGCTTCCGGAGTGGCACCGATTTTGCGCATGAATTTATATGGCGTATGCAATTCTTAATGACACCCTGGGCAGCCGAGATAGGCATACCGATTGGACAATATGACGTTCAAATATCACCTACAAGAGCCTATAGGACCGGCCCGTCAGGCGTAAAGAAGATATCGGCTCCGGAACAGGCCTTCAAACAGGGCTCCAAACACCAAAGGGGTATACCTACGATTTTGGGGCCCGGAAGCACCGGCTCGGAATGGCCCGAAAATGATCACAATGCTTCCTACATGTGTTAGATGAAATTTTTTTGCGTCGAAATGGCGTGGTAAGGGACAGACAGAGAGATATTGGGCTAAAACTGCCAAATGCTTCCAGAGTGGCACCGATTTTGCGCATGAATTTATATGGCGTATGCAATTCTTAATGGCACCCTGGGCAGCCGAGATAGGCATATCCATTGGACTATAAGACCTTCAAATATCACCTAGAAGAGCCTATAGGACCTGCCCGTCAGGCGTAAAGAAGACATCGGCTCCGGAACAGGCCTTCAAACAGGGCTCCAAACACCAAAGGGGTACACCTATGATTTTGGGGCCCGGAAGCACCGGCTCGGAATGGCCCGAAAATGATCACAATGCTTCCTACATGTGTTAGATGAAATGTTTTTGCGTCGAAATGGCGTGTTAAGGGACAGACAGAGAGATATTGGGCTAAAACTGCCAAATGCTTCCAGAGTTGCACCGATTTTGCGCATGAATTTATATGGCGTATGCAATTCTTAATGGCACCCTGGGCAGCCGAGATAGGCATACCGATTGGACTATAAGACCTTCAAATATCACCTAGCAGAGCCTATAGGACCTGCTCGTCAGGCGTAAAGAAGATATCAGCTCCGGAACAGGCCTTCAAACATGGCTCCAAACAACAAAGGGGTATACCTACGATTTTGGGGCCCAGAAGCACCGGCTCGGAATCGCCCGAAAATGATCACAATGCTTCCTACATGTGTTAGATGAAATTTTTTTGCGTCGAAATGGCGTGTTAAGGGACAGACAGAGAGATATTGGGCTAAAACTGCTAAATGCTTCCGCAGTGGCACCGATTTTGCGCATGAATTTATATGGTGTATGCAATTCTTAATGACACCCTGGGCAGCCGAGATAGGCATACCGATTGGAGAATATGACGTTCAAATATCACCTACAAGAGCCTATAGGACCGGCCCGTCAGGCGTAAAGAAGATATCGGCTCCGGAACAGGCCTTCAAACAGGGCTCCAAACACCAAAGGGGTATACCTACGATTTTGGGGCCCGGAAGCACCGGCTCGGAATGGCCCGAAAATGATCACAATGCTTCCTACATGTGTTAGATGAAATTTTTTTGCGTCGAAATGGCGTGGTAAGGGACAGACAGAGAGATATTGGGCTAAAACTGCCAAATGCTTCCAGAGTTGCACCGATTTTGCGCATGAATTTATATGGCGTATGCAATTCTTAATGGCACCCTGGGCAGCCGAGATAGGCATACCGATTGGACTATAAGACCTTCAAATATCACCTAGCAGAGCCTATAGGACCTGCTCGTCAGGCGTAAAGAAGATATCAGCTCCGGAACAGGCCTTCAAACATGGCTCCAAACAACAAAGGGGTATACCTACGATTTTGGGGCCCAGAAGCACCGGCTCGGAATCGCCCGAAAATGATCACAATGCTTCCTACATGTGTTAGATGAAATTTTTTTGCGTCGAAATGGCGTGTTAAGGGACAGACAGAGCGATTTTGGGCTAAAACTTCCAAATGCTTCCAGAGTTGCACCGATTTTGCGCATGAATTTATATGGCGTATGCAATTCTTAATGGCACCCTGGGCAGCCGAGATAGGCATACCGATTGGAGAATATGACGTTCAAATATCACCTACAAGAGCCTATAGGACCGGCCCGTCAGGCGTAAAGAAGATATCGGCTCCGGAACAGGCCTTCAAACAGGGCTCCAAACACCAAAGGGGTATACCTACGATTTTGGGGCCCGGAAGCACCGGCTCGGAATGGCCCGAAAATGATCACAATGCTTCCTACATGTGTTAGATGAAATTTTTTTGCGTCGAAATGGCGTGGTAAGGGACAGACAGAGAGATATTGGGCTAAAACTTCCAAATGCTTCCAGAGTTGCACCGATTTTGCGCATGAATTTATATGGCGTATGCAATTCTTAATGGCACCCTGGGCAGCCGAGATAGGCATACCGATTGGACAATATGACGTTCAAATATCACCTACAAGAGCCTATAGGACCGGCCCGTCAGGCGTAAAGAAGATATCGGCTCCGGAACAGGCCTTCAAACAGGGCTCCAAACACCAAAGGGGTATACCTACGATTTTGGGGCCCGGAAGCACCGGCTCGGAATGGCCCGAAAATGATCACAATGCTTCCTACATGTGTTAGATGAAATTTTTTTGCGTCGAAATGGCGTGGTAAGGGACAGACAGAGAGATATTGGGCTAAAACTGCCAAATGCTTCCAGAGTGGCACCGATTTTGCGCATGAATTTATATGGCGTATGCAATTCTTAATGGCACCCTGGGCAGCCGAGATAGGCATATCCATTGGACTATAAGACCTTCAAATATCACCTAGAAGAGCCTATAGGACCTGCCCGTCAGGCGTAAAGAAGACATCGGCTCCGGAACAGGCCTTCAAACAGGGCTCCAAACACCAAAGGGGTACACCTATGATTTTGGGGCCCGGAAGCACCGGCTCGGAATGGCCCGAAAATGATCACAATGCTTCCTACATGTGTTAGATGAAATGTTTTTCATCGAAATGGCGTGTTAAGGGACAGACAGAGAGATATTGGGCTAAAACTGCCAAATGCTTCCAGAGTTGCACCGATTTTGCGCATGAATTTATATGGCGTATGCAATTCTTAATGGCACCCTGGGCAGCCGAGATAGGCATACCGATTGGACTATAAGACCTTCAAATATCACCTAGCAGAGCCTATAGGACCTGCTCGTCAGGCGTAAAGAAGATATCAGCTCCGGAACAGGCCTTCAAACATGGCTCCAAACAACAAAGGGGTATACCTACGATTTTGGGGCCCAGAAGCACCGGCTCGGAATGGCCCGAAAATGATCACAATGCTTCCTACATGTGTTAGATGAAATTTTTTTGCGTCGAAATGGCGTGTTAAGGGACAACAGAGCGATTTGGGCTAAAACTTCCAAATGCTTCCAGAGTTGCACCGATTTTGCGCATGAATTTATATGGCGTATGCAATTCTTAATGGCACCCTGGGCAGCCGAGATAGGCATACCGATTGGACAATATGACGTTCAAATATCACCTACAAGAGCCTATAGGACCGGCCCGTCAGGCGTAAAGAAGATATCGGCTCCGGAACAGGCCTTCAAACAGGGCTCCAAACACCAAAGGGGTATACCTACGATTTTGGGGCCCGGAAGCACCGGCTCGGAATGGCCCGAAAATGATCACAATGCTTCCTACATGTGTTAGATGAAATTTTTTTGCGTCGAAATGGCGTGGTAAGGGACAGACAGAGAGATATTGGGCTAAAACTGCCAAATGCTTCCAGAGTGGCACCGATTTTGCGCATGAATTTATATGGCGTATGCAATTCTTAATGGCACCCTGGGCAGCCGAGATAGGCAGATCCATTGGACTATAAGACCTTCAAATATCACCTAGAAGAGCCTATAGGACCTGCCCGTCAGGCGTAAAGAAGACATCGGCTCCGGAACAGGCCTTCAAACAGGGCTCCAAACACCGAAGGGGTACACCTATGATTTTGGGGCCTGGAAGCACCGGCTCGGAATGGCCCGAAAATGATCACAATGCTTCCTACATGTGTTAGATGAAATGTTTTTCATCGAAATGGCGTGTTAAGGGACAGACAGAGAGATATTGGGCTAAAACTGCCAAATGCTTCCAGAGTTGCACCGATTTTGCGCATGAATTTATATGGCGTATGCAATTCTTAATGGCACCCTGGGCAGCTGAGATAGGCATACCGATTGGACTATAAGACCTTCAAATATCACCTAGCAGAGCCTATAGGACCTGCTCGTCAGGCGTAAAGAAGATATCAGCTCCGGAACAGGCCTTCAAACATGGCTCCAAACAACAAAGGGGTATACCTACGATTTTGGGGCCCAGAAGCACCGGCTCGGAATGGCCCGAAAATGATCACAATGCTTCCTACATGTGTTAGATGAAATTTTTTTGCGTCGAAATGGCGTGTTAAGGGACAGACAGAGCGATTTTGGGCTAAAACTTCCAAATGCTTCCAGAGTTGCACCGATTTTGCGCATGAATTTATATGGCGTATGCAATTCTTAATGGCACCCTGGGCAGCCGAGATAGGCATACCGATTGGACAATATGACGTTCAAATATCACCTACAAGAGCCTATAGGACCGGCCCGTCAGGCGTAAAGAAGATATCAGCTCCGGAACAGGCCTTCAAACAGGGCTCCAAACACCAAAGGGGTATACCTACGATTTTGGGGCCCGGAAGCACCGGCTCGGAATGGCCCGAAAATGATCACAATGCTTCCTACATGTGTTAGATGAAATTTTTTTGCGTCAAAATGGCGTGGTAAGGGACAGACAGAGAGATATTGGGCTAAAACTGCCAAATGCTTCCAGAGTGGCACCGATTTTGCGCATGAATTTATATGGCGTATGCAATTCTTAATGGCACCATGGGCAGCCGAGATAGGCATATCCATTGGACTATAAGACCTTCAAATATCACCTAGAAGAGCCTATAGGACCTGCCCGTCAGGTGTAAAGAAGACATCGGCTCCGGAACAGGCCTTCAAACAGGGCTCCAAACACCAAAGGGGTACACCTATGATTTTGGGGCCCGGAAGCACCGGCTCGGAATGGCCCGAAAATGATCACAATGCTTCCTACATGTGTTAGATGAAATGTTTTAGCGTCGAAATGGCGTGTTAAGGGACAGACAGAGAGATATTGGGCTAAAACTGCCAAATGCTTCCAGAGTTGCACCGATTTTGCACACGAATTTATATGGCGTATGCAATTCTTAATGGCACCCTGGGCAGCCGAGATAGGCATACCGATTGGACTATAAGACCTTCAAATATCACCTAGCAGAGCCTATAGGACCTGCTCGTCAGGCGTAAAGAAGATATCAGCTCCGGAACAGGCCTTCAAACATGGCTCCAAACAACAAAGGGGTATACCTACGATTTTGGGGCCCAGAAGCACCGGCTCGGAATGGCCCGAAAATGATCACAATGCTTCCTACATGTGTTAGATGAAATTTTTTTGCGTCGAAATGGCGTGTTAAGGGACAGACAGAGCGATTTTGGGCTAAAACTTCCAAATGCTTCCAGAGTTGCACCGATTTTGCGCATGAATTTATATGGCGTATGCAATTCTTAATGGCACCCTGGGCAGCCGAGATAGGCATACCGATTGGACAATATGACGTTCAAATATCACCTACAAGAGCCTATAGGACCGGCCCGTCAGGCGTAAAGAAGATATCGGCTCCGGAACAGGCCTTCAAACAGTGCTCCAAACACCAAAGGGGTATACCTACGATTTTGGGGCCCGGAAGCACCGGCTCGGAATGGCCCGAAAATGATCACAATGCTTCCTAAATGTGTTAGATGAAATTTTTTTGCGTCGAAATGGCGTGGTAAGGGACAGACAGAGAGATATTGGGCTAAAACTGCCAAATGCTTCAAGAGTGGCACCGATTTTGCGCATGAATTTATATGGCGTATGCAATTCTTAATGGAACCCTGGGCAGCCGAGATAGGCATATCCATTGGACTATAAGACCTTCAAATATCACCTAGAAGAGCCTATAGGACCTGCCCGTCAGGCGTAAAGAAGACATCGGCTCCGGAACAGGGCTCCAAACACCAAAGGGGTACACCTATGATTTTGGGGCCCGGAAGCACCGGCTTGGAATGGCCCGAAAATGATCACAATGCTTCCTACATGTGTTAGATGAAATTTTTTTGCGTCAAAATGGCGTGGTAAGGGACAGACAGAGAGATATTGGGCTAAAACTGCCAAATGCTTCCAGAGTGGCACCGATTTTGCGCATGAATTTATATGGCGTATGCAATTCTTAATGGCACCCTGGGCAGCCGAGATAGGCATATCCATTGGACTATAAGACCTTCAAATATCACCTAGAAGAGCCTATAGGACCTGCCCGTCAGGCGTAAAGAAGACATCGGCTCCGGAACAGGCCTTCAAACAGGGCTCCAAACACCAAAGGGGTACACCTATGATTTTGGGGCCCGGAAGCACCGGCTCGGAATGGCCCGAAAATGATCACAATGCTTCCTACATGTGTTAGATGAAATGTTTTAGCGTCGAAATGGCGTGTTAAGGGACAGACAGAGAGATATTGGGCTAAAACTGCCAAATGCTTCCAGAGTTGCACCGATTTTGCGCACGAATTTATATGGCGTATGCAATTCTTAATGGCACCCTGGGCAGCCGAGATAGGCATGCCGATTGGACTATAAGATCTTCAAATATCACCTAGCAGAGCCTATAGGACCTGCTCGTCAGGCGTAAAGAAGATATCAGCTCCGGAACAGGCCTTCAAACATGGCTCCAAACAACAAAGGGGTATACCTACGATTTTGGGGCCAAGAAGCACCGGCTCGGAATGGCCCGAAAATGATCACAATGCTTCCTACATGTGTTAGATGAAATTTTTTTGCGTCGAAATGGCGTGTTAAGGGACAGACAGAGCGATTTTGGGCTAAAACTTCCAAATGCTTCCAGAGTTGCACCGATTTTGCGCATGAATTTATATGGCGTATGCAATTCTTAATGGCACCCTGGGCAGCCGAGATAGGCATACCGATTGGACAATATGACGTTCAAATATCACCTACAAGAGCCTATAGGACCGGCCCGTCAGGCGTAAAGAAGATATCGGCTCCGGAACAGGCCTTCAAACAGTGCTCCAAACACCAAAGGGGTATACCTACGATTTTGGGGCCCGGAAGCACCGGCTCGGAATGGCCCGAAAATGATCACAATGCTTCCTAAATGTGTTAGATGAAATTTTTTTGCGTCGAAATGGCGTGGTAAGGGACAGACAGAGAGATATTGGGCTAAAACTGCCAAATGCTTCCAGAGTGGCACCGATTTTGCGCATGAATTTATATGGCGTATGCAATTCTTAATGGCACCCTGGGCAGCCGAGATAGGCATATCCATTGGACTATAAGACCTTCAAATATCACCTAGAAGAGCCTATAGGACCTGCTCGTCAGGCGTAAAGAAGATATCAGCTCCGGAACAGGCCTTCAAACATGGCTCCAAACAACAAAGGGGTATACCTACGATTTTGGGGCCCAGAAGCACCGGCTCGGAATGGCCCGAAAATGATCACAATGCTTCCTACATGTGTTAGATGAAATTTTTTTGTGTCGAAATGGCGTGTTAAGGGACAGACAGAGAGATATTGGGCTAAAACTGCTAAATGCTTCCGCAGTGGCACCGATTTTGCGCATGAATTTATATGGTGTATGCAATTCTTAATGACACCCTGGGCAGCCGAGATAGGCATACCGATCGGAAAATATGACGTTCAAATATCACCTACAAGAGCCTATAGGACCGGCCCGTCAGGCGTAAAGAAGATATCGGCTCCGGAACAGGCCTTCAAACAGGGCTCCAAACACCAAAGGGGTATACCTACGATTTTGGGGCCCGGAAGCACCGGCTCGGAATGGCCCGAAAATGATCACAATGCTTCCTACATGTGTTAGATGAAATTTTTTTGCGTCAAAATGGCGTGGTAAAGGACAGACAGAGAGATATTGAGCTAAAACAGACAAATGCTTCCAGAGTTGCACCGATTTTGCGCATGAATTTATATGGCGTATGCAATTCTTAATGGCACCCTAGGCAGCCGAGATAGGCATACTGATTGGACTATAAGACCTTCAAATATCACCTAGAAGAGCCTATAGGACCTGCTCGTCAGGCGTAAAGAAGATATCAGCTCCGGAACAGGCCTTCAAACATGGCTCCAAACAACAAAGGGGTATACCTACGATTTTGGGGCCAGAAGCACCGGCTCGGAATGGCCCGAAAATGATCACAATGCTTCCTACATGTGTTAGATGAAATTTTTTTACGTCGAAATGGCGTGTTAAGGGACAGACAGGGAGATATTGGGCTAAAACTGCCAAATGCTTCCGGAGTGGCACCGATTTTGCGCATGAATTTATATGGTGTATGCAATTCTTAATGACACCCTGGGCAGCCGAGATAGGCATACCGATTGGAAAATATGACGTTCAAATATCACCTACAAGAGCCTATAGGACCGGCCCGTCAGGCGTAAAGAAGATATCGGCTCCGGAACAGGCCTTCAAACAGGGCTCCAAACACCAAAGGGGTATACCTACGATTTTGGGGCCCAGAAGCACCGGCTCGGAATGGCCCGAAAATGATCACAATGCTTCCTACATGTGTTAGATGAAATTTTTTTGCGTCGAAATGGCGTGGTAAGGGACAGACAGAGAGATATTGGGCTAAAACTGCCAAATGCTTCGAGAGTGGCACCGATTTTGCGCATGAATTTATATGGCGTATGCAATTCTTAATGGCACCCTGGGCAGCCGAGATAGGCATATCCATTGGACTATAAGACCTTCAAATATCACCTACAAGAGCCTATAGGACCGGCCCGTCAGGCGTAAAGAAGATATCGGCACCGGAACAGGCCTTCAAACAGGGCTCCAAACACTAAAGGGGTATACCTACGATTTTGGGGCCCGGAAGCACCGGCTCGGAATGGCCCGAAAATGATCACAATGCTTCCTACATGTGTTAGATGAAATTTTTTTGCGTCAAAATGGCGTGGTAAAGGACAGACAGAGAGATATTGAGCTAAAACAGACAAATGCTTCCAGAGTTGCACCGATTTTGCGCATGAATTTATATGGCGTATGCAATTCTTAATGGCACCCTAGGCAGCCGAGATAGGCATACTGATTGGACTATAAGACCTTCAAATATCACCTAGAAGAGCCTATAGGACCTGCTCGTCAGGCGTAAAGAAGATATCAGCTCCGGAACAGGCCTTCAAACATGGCTCCAAACAACAAAGGGGTATACCTACGATTTTGGGGCCAGAAGCACCGGCTCGGAATGGCCCGAAAATGATCACAATGCTTCCTACATGTGTTAGATGAAATGTTTTTGCGTCGAAATGGCGTGTTAAGGGACAGACAGAGAGATATTGGGCTAAAACTGCCAAATGCTTCCAGAATTGCACCGATTTTGCGCATGAATTTATATGGCGTATGCAATTCTTAATGACACCCTGGGCAGCCGAGATAGGCATACCAATTGGACAATATGACGTTCAAATATCACCTACAAGAGCCTATAGGACCGGCCCGTCAGGCGTAAAGAAGATATCGGCACCGGAACAGGCCTTCAAACAGGGCTCCAAACACCAAAGGGGTATACCTACGATTTTGGGGCCCGGAAGCACCGGCTCGGAATGGCCCGAAAATGATCACAATGCTTCCTACATGTGTTAGATGAAATTTTTTTGCGTAGAAATGGCGTGGTAAGCGACAGACAGAGAGATATTGGGCTAAAACTACCAAATGCTTCCAGAGTGGCACCGATTTTGCGCATGAATTTATATGGCGTATGCAATTCTTAATGACACCCTGGGCAGCCGAGATAGGCATACCGATTGGACTATAAGACCTTCAAATATCACCTAGAAGAGCCTATAGGACCTGCTCGTCAGGCGTAAAGAAGATATCAGCTCCGGAACAGGCCTTCAAACATGGCTCCAAACAACAAAGGGGTATACCTACGATTTTGGGGCCCAGAAGCACCGGCTCGGAATGGCCCGAAAATGATCACAATGCTTCCTACATGTGTTAGATGAAATTTTTTTGCGTCAAAATGGCGTGTTAAGGGACAGACAGAGAGATATTGGGCTAAAACTGCTAATTGCTTTCGCAGTGGCACCGATTTTGCGCATGAATTTATATGGTGTATGCAATTCTTAATGACACCCTGGGCAGCCGAGATAGGCATACCGATTGGACAATATGACGTTCAAATATCACCTACAAGAGCCTATAGGACCGGCCCGTCAGGCGTAAAGAAGATATCGGCACCGGAACAGGCCTTCAAACAGGGCTCCAAACACCAAAGGGGTATACCTGCGATTTTGGGGCCCGGAAGCACCGGCTCGGAATGGCCCGAAAATGATCACAATGCTTCCTTCATGTGTTAGATGAAATTTTTTTGCGTCGAAATGGCGTGTTAAGGGACAGACAGAGAGATATTGGGCTAAAACTTCCAAATGCTTCCAGAGTTGCACCGATTTTGCGCATGAATTTATATGGCGTATGCAATTCTTAATGGCACCCTGGGCAGCCGAGATAGGCATACCGATTGGACAATATGACGTTCAAATATCACCTACAAGAGCCTATAGGACCGGCCCGTCAGGCGTAAAGAAGATATCGGCTCCGGAACAGGCCTTCAAACAGTGCTCCAAACACCAAAGGGGTATACCTACGATTTTGGGGCCCGGAAGCACCGGCTCGGAATGGCCCGAAAATGATCACAATGCTTCCTAAATGTGTTAGATGAAATTTTTTTGCGTCGAAATGGCGTGGTAAGGGACAGACAGAGAGATATTGGGCTAAAACTGCCAAATGCTTCCAGAGTGGCACTGATTTTGCGCATGAATTTATATGGCGTATGCAATTCTTAATGGCACCCTGGGCAGCCGAGATAGGCATATCCATTGGACTATAAGACCTTCAAATATCACCTAGAAGAGCCTATAGGACCTGCCCGTCAGGCGTAAAGAAGACATCGGCTCCGGAACAGGCCTTCAAACAGGGCTCCAAACACCAAAGGGGTACACCTATGATTTTGGGGCCCGGAAGCACCGGCTCGGAATGGCCTGAAAATGATCACAATGCTTCCTACATGTGTTAGATGAAATGTTTTAGCGTCGAAATGGCGTGTTAAGGGACAGACAGAGAGATATTGGGCTAAAACTGCCAAATGCTTCCAGAGTTGCACCGATTTTGCGCATGAATTTATATGGCGTATGCAATTCTTAATGGCACCCTGGGCAGCCGAGATAGGCATACCGATTGGACTATAAGACCTTCAAATATCACCTAGCAGAGCCTATAGGACCTGCTCGTTAGGCGTAAAGAAGATATCAGCTCCGGAACAGGCCTTCAAACATGGCTCCAAACAACAAAGGGGTATACCTACGATTTTGGGGCCCAGAAGCACCGGCTCGGAATGGCCCGAAAATGATCACAATGCTTCCTACATGTGTTAGATGAAATTTTTTTGTGTCGAAATGGCGTGTTAAGGGACAGACAGAGAGATATTGGGCTAAAACTGCTAAATGCTTCCGCAGTGGCACCGATTTTGCGCATGAATTTATATGGTGTATGCAATTCTTAATGACACCCTGGGCAGCCGAGATAGGCATACCGATTGGAAAATATGACGTTCAAATATCACCTACAAGAGCCTATAGGACCGGCCCGTCAGGCGTAAAGAAGATATCGGCTCCGGAACAGGCCTTCAAACAGGGCTCCAAACACCAAAGGGGTATACCTACGATTTTGGGGCCCGGAAGCACCGGCTCGGAATGGCCCGAAAATGATCACAATGCTTCCTACATGTGTTAGATGAAATGTTTTTGCGTCGAAATGGCGTGTTAAGGGACAGACAGAGAGATATTGGGCTAAAACTGCCAAATGCTTCCAGAGTTGCACCGATTTTGCGCATGAATTTATATGGCGTATGCAATTATTAATGACACCCTGGGCAGCCGAGATAGGCATACCGATTGGACCATAAGACCTTAAAATATCACCTAGAAGAGCCTATTGGACCTGCTCGTCAGGCGTAAAGAAGATATCGGCTCCAGAAGAGGCCTTCAAACAGGGCTCCAAACAACAAGGGGGTACCTACGATTTTGGGGCCCGGAAGCACCGGCTCGGAATGGCCCGAAAATGATCACAATGCTTCCTACATGTGTTAGATGAAATGTTTTTGCGTCGAAATGGCGTGGTAAGGGACAGACAGAGAGATATTGGGCTAAAACTGCCAAATGCTTCCGGAGTGGCACCGATTTTGCGCATGAATTTATATGGCGTATGCAATTCTTAATGACACCCTGGGCAGCCGAGATAGGCATACCGATTGGACCATAAGAGCTTCAAATATCACCTGGAAGAGCCTGTAGGACCTGCCCGTCAGGCGTAAATAAGATATCGGCTCCGAAACAGGCCTTCAAACGGGGCTCCAAACACCAAAGGGGTATACCTATGATTTTGAGGCCCGGAAGCACCGGCTCAGAATGGCCCAAAAATGATCACAATGCTTCCTACATGTGTTAGATGAAATTGTTTTGCGTCGAAATGGCGTGGTAAGGGACAGACAGAGAGATATTGGGCTAAAACTGCTAAATGCTTCCGGAGTGGCACCGATTTTGCGCATGAATTTATATGGCGTATGCAATTCTTAATGGCACCCTGGGCAGCCGAGATAGGCAAACCGATTGGACCATAAGACCTTCAAATATCACCTAGAAGAGCCTATAGGACCTGCCCGTCAGGCGTAAAGAAGATGTCGGCTCCGGAACAGGCCTTCAAAAAGGGCTCCAAACACCAAAGGGTTATACCTACGATTTTGGGGCCTAGAAGCACCGGCTCGGAATGCCCAGAAAATGATCACAATGCTTCCTACATGTGTTAGATGAAATTTTTTGGCGTCGAAACGGCGTGGTAAGGGACAGACAGAGAGATATTGAGTTAAAACTGCCAAAAGCTTTCGGAGTGGTACCGATTTTGCGCATGAATTTATATGGCGTATGCAATACCTAATGACACCCTGGGCAGCCAAGATAGGCATACCGATTAGACCATAAGACCTTCAAATATCACCTAGGAGAGCCTATAGGACCTGCCCGTCGGGCGTAAAGAAGATATCGGCTTCGGAACAGGCCTTCAAACAGGGCTCCAAACACCAAAGGGCTATACCTACGATTTTGGGGCCCGGAAGCACCGGCTCGGAATGGTCCGAAAATGATCACAATGCTTCCTACATGCATTAGATGAAATTTTTTGGCGTCGAAATGGCGTGGTAAGTCATAGACAGAGAGATATTGGGCTAAAATTGCCAAATGCTTCGGGAGTGGCACCGATTTTGCGCATGAATTTATATGGAGTATGCAATTCTTAATGACACCCTGGGCAGCCGAGATAGGCATACCGATTGGACAATAAGACCTTCAAATATCACCTACAAGAGCCTATAGGACCTGCCCGTCAGGCGTAAAGAAGATATCGGCTCCGGAACAGGCCTTCAAACAGGGCTCCAAACACCAAAGGGGTATACCTACGATTTTGGGGCCCGGAAGCACCGGCTCGGAATGGCCCGAAAATGATCACAATGCTTCCTACATGTGTTAGATGAAATTTTTTTGTGTCGAAATCTCGTGGTGAGGGACAGACAGAGAGATATTGGGCTAAAACTGCCAAATGCTTCCGGAGTGGCACCGATTTTGCACATGAATTTATATGGCGTATGCAATTCTTAATGACACCTTGGGCAGCCGAGATAGGCATACCAATTGGACCATAAGACCTTCAAATATCACCTACAAGAGCCTATAGGAGCTGCCCGTCAGGCGTAAAGAAGACATCGACTCCGAAACAGGCCTTCAAATAGGGCTCCAAACACCAAATGGGCATACCTGGGCAGCCGAGATAGGCATACCGATTGGACCATAAGTCCTTCAAACATCACCTAGAAAAGCCTATAGGAGCTGTCCGTTAGGTGTAAAGAAGATATCGGCTCCGGAATAGGCGTTCAAATACGGCTCCAAACACCGAAGGGGTATACCTACGATTTTGGGGCCCGGATGGACCGGCTTGGAATGGCCTGAAAAAGATTACAATGCTTCCTACACGTCTTAGATGAAATTTTATGGCCTCGAAATGGCGCAGTATGGGCAGACAGAGAGATATTGGACTAGAACTGCCAAATGCTTCCGTAGTGGCACCGATTTTGCGCATGCATTTATATTGCATATGCAATTCTTAATGACACCCTGGGCAGCCGAGATCGGCATACCGATTGGACCATAAGACCTTCAAATATCACCTAGAAGAGCCTATAGGACCTGCCCGTCAGGCGTAAAGAAGATATCGGCTCCGGAACAGGCCTTCAAATAGGGCTCCAAACACCAAAGGGGTATACCTACGATTTTGGGACCCGGAAGCACCGGCTCAGAATGCCCCAAAAATGATCACAATGCTTCCTACATGCATTAGATGAAATTTTTTGGCATCGAAATGGCGTGGTAAGGGACAGACAGACAGATATTGGGCTAAAACTGTCAAATGCTTCCGGAGTGGCACCGATTTTGCGCATGAATTTATATGGCGTATGCAATTCTTAATGACACCCTGGGCAGCCAAGATAGGCATACCGATTGGACCATAAGACCTTCAAATATCACCTAGAAGAGCCTATAGGAGCTGCCCGTCGGGCGTAAAGAAGATATCGACTCCGGAACAGGCCTTCAAATAGGGCTCCAAACACTAAATGGGTATACCTGGGCAGCCGAGATAGGCATACCGATTTGACCATAAGTCCTTCAAACATCACCTAGAAGAGCCTATAGGAGCTGTCCGTTAGGCGTAAAGAAGATATCGGCTCCGAAACAGGCCTTCAAATACGGCTCCAAACACTAAAGGGGTATACCTACGATTTTGGGGCCCGGATGCACCGGCTCGGAATGGCCTGAAAATGATTACAATGCTTCCTAGATGACTTAGATGAAATTTTATGGCCTCGAAATGGCGCAGTATGGGCAGACAGAGAGATATTGGGCTAGAACTGCCAAATGCTTCCGGAGTGGCACCGATTTTGCGCATGGATATATTGCATATGCAATTGTTAATGACACCCTGGGCAGCCGAGATCGGCATACCGATTGGACCATAAGACCTTCAAATATCACCTAGAAAAGCCTATAGGACCTTCCCATCAGGTGTAAAGAAGATATCGGCTCTGGAATAGGCCTTCAAACAGGGCTCCAAACACCAAAGGGGTATACCTACGATTTTGGGGCCCGGAAGCACCGGCTCGGAATGGCCCGAAATTGATCACAATGCTTCCTACATTTGTTAGGTGAAATTTGTTTGCGTCGAAATGGCGTGGTAAGGGACAGACAGAGAGATATTGGGCTAAAACTGCCAAATGCTTCCGGAGTGGCACCGATTTTGCGCATGAATTTATATGGCGTATGCAATTCTTAATGACACCCTGGGCAGCCGAGATCGGCATACCGATTGGACCATAAGACCTTCAAATATCACCTAGAAAAGCCTATAGGACCTGCCCATCAGGTGTAAAGAAGATATCGGCTCTGGAATAGGCCTTCAAACAGGGCTCCAAACACCAAAGCGGTATACCTACGATTTTGGGGCCCGGAAGCACCGGCTCGGAATGGCCCGAAATTGATCACAATGCTTCCTACATTTGTTAGGTGAAATTTGTTTGCGTCGAAATGGCGTGGTAAGGGACAGACAGAGAGATATTGGGCTAAAACTGCCAAATGCTTCCGGAGTGGCACCGATTTTGCGCATGAATTTATATGACGTATGCAATTCTTAATGACACCCTGGGCAGCCGAGATCGGCATACCGATTGGACCATAAGACCTTCAAATATCACCTAGAAAAGCCTATAGGACCTGCCCGTCAGGCCTAAAGAAGATATTGGCTCAGGAACAGGCCTTCAAACAGGGCTCCAAACACCAAAGGGGTATACCTACGATTTTGGGGCCCGAAAGCACCGGCTCGGAATGGCCCAAAAATGATCACAATGCTTTCGGTATGTGTTAGATGAAATGTTTTTGCATCAAAATGGCGTGGTAAGGGACAGACAGAGAGATATTGGGCTAAAACTGCCAAATGCTTCCGGAGTGGCACCGATTTTGCGCATGAATTTATATGGCATATGCAATTCTTAATGACACCCTGGGCAGCCGAGATAGGCATACCGATTGGACCATAAGACCTTCAAATATCACCTAGAAGAGCCTATAGGAGCTGCCCGTCGGGCGTAAAGAAGATATCGACTCCGGAACAGGCCTTCAAATAGGGCTCCAAACACCGAATGGGTATACCTGGGAAGCCGAGATAGGCATACCGATTTGACCATAAGTCCTTCAAACATCACCTAGAAGAGCCTATAGGAGCTGTCCGTTAGGCGTAAAGAAGATATCGGCTCCGAAACAGGCCTTCAAATACGGCTCCAAACACTAAAGGGGTATACCTACGATTTTGGGGCCCGGAAGCACCGGCTCGGAATGGCCCGAAAATGATCACAATGCTTCCTACATGTGTTAGGTGAAATTTTTTTGCGTCGAAATGGCGTGGTAAGGGACAGACAGAGAGATATTGGGCTAAAACTGCCAAATGCTTCCGGAGTGGCACCGATTTTGCGCATGAATTTATATGGCGTATTCAATTCGTAATGACACCCTGGGCAGCCGAGATAGGCATACCGATTGGACCATAAGACCTTCAAATATCACCTAGAAGAGCCTATGGGACCTGCCCGTTAGGTGTAAAGAAGATATCGACTCCGGAACAGGCCTTCAAATAGGGCTCCAAACACAAAATGGGTATACCTGGGCAGCCGAGATAGGCATACCGATTGGACCATAAGTCCTTCAAACATCACCTAGAAGAGCCTATAGGAGCTCTCCGTCAGGCGTAAAGAAGATATCGGCTCCAGAACAGGCCTTCAAACAGGGCTCCAAACAACAAAGGGGTACCTACGATTTTGGGGCCCGGAAGCACCGGCTCGGAATGGCCCGAAAATGATCACAATGCTTCCTACATGTGTTAGATGAAATTTTTTTGCATCGAAATGGCGTGTTAAGGGACAGACAGAGAGATATTGGGCTAAAACTGCTAAATGCTTCCGGAGTGGCACCGATTTTGCGCATGAATTTATATGGTGTATGCAATTCTTAATGACACCCTGGGCAGCCGAGATAGGCATACCGATTGGACCATAAGACCTTCAAATATCACCTAGAAGAGCCTGTAGGACCTGCCCGTCAGGCGTAAATAAGATATCGGCTTCGGAACAGGCCTTCAAACATGGCTCCAAACAACAAAGGGGTATACCTACGATTTTGGGGCCCAGAAGCACCGGCTCGGAATGGCCCGAAAATGATCACAATGCTTCCTACATGTGTTAGATGAAATTTTTTTGCGTCGAAATGGCGTGTTAAGGGACAGACAGAGAGATATTGGGCTAAAACTGCTAAATGCTTCCGGAGTGGCACCGATTTTGCGCATGAATTTATATGGTGTATGCAATTCTTAATGACACCCTGGGCAGCCGAGATAGGCATACCGATTGGATAATATGACGTTCAAATATCACCTACAAGAGCCTATAGGACCGGCCCGTCAGGCGTAAAGAAGATATCGGCTCCGGAACAGGCCTTCAAACAGGGCTCCAAACACCGAAGGGGTATACCTACGATTTTGGGGCCCGGAAGCACCGGCTAGGAATGGCCCGAAAATGATCACAATGCTTCCTACATGTTTTAGATGAAATATTTTTGCGTCGAAATGGCGTGGTAAGGGACAGACAGAGAGATATTGGGCTAAAACTGCCAAATGCTTCCGGAGTGGCACCGATTTTGCGCATGAATTTATATGGCGTATGCAATTCTTAATGGCACCCTGGGCAGCCGAGATAGGCATACCGATTGGACTATAAGACCTTCAAATATCACCTAGAAGAGCCTATAGGACCTGCTCCTCAGGCGTAAAGAAGATATCAGCTCCCGAACAGGCCTTCAAACATGGCTCCAAACAACAAAGGGGTATACCTACGATTTTGGGGCCCAGAAGCACCGGCGCGGAATGGCCCGAAAATGATCACAATGCTTCCTACATGTGTTAGATGAAATTTTTTTGCGTCGAAATGGCGTGTTAAGGGACAGACAGAGAGATATTGGGCTAAAACTGCTAAATGCTTCCGGAGTGGCACCGATTTTGCGCATGAATTTATATGGTGTATGCAATTCTTAATGACACCCTGGGCAGCCGAGATAGGCATACCGATTGGACCATAAGACCTTCAAATATCACCTAGAAGAGCCTGTAGGACCTGCCCGTCAGGCGTAAATAAGATATCGGCTCCAGAACAGGCCTTCAAACATGGCTCCAAACAACAAAGGGGTATACCTACGATTTTGGGGCCCAGAAGCACCGGCTCGGAATGGCCCGAAAATGATCACAATGCTTCCTACATGTGTTAGATGAAATTTTTTTGCGTCGAAATGGTGTGTTAAGGGACAGACAGAGAGATATTGGGCTAAAACTGCTAAATGCTTCCGGAGTGGCACCGATTTTGCGCATGAATTTATATGGTGTATGCAATTCTTAATGACACCCTGGGCAGCCGAGATAGGCATACCGATTGGACAATATGATGTTCAAATATCACCTACAAGAGCCTATAGGACCTGCCCGTCAGACGTAAAGAAGATATCGGCTCCGGAATAGGCCTTCAAACAGGGCTCCAAACACCAAAGGGGTATACCTACGATTTTGGGGCCCGGAAGCACCGGCTCGGAATGGCCCGAAAATGATCACAATGCTTCCTACATGTGTTAGATGAAATTTTTTTGCATCGAAATGGCGTGTTAAGGGACAGACAGAGAGATATTGGGCTAAAACTGCTAAATGCTTCCGGAGTGGCACCGATTTTGCGCATGAATTTATATGGTGTATGCAATTCTTAATGACACCCTGGGCAGCCGAGATAGGCATACCGATTGGACCATAAGACCTTCAAATATCACCTAGAAGAGCCTGTAGGACCTGCCCGTCAGGCGTAAATAAGATATCGGCTTCGGAACAGGCCTTCAAACATGGCTCCAAACATCAAAGGGGTATACCTACGATTTTGGGGCCCAGAAGCACCGGCTCGGAATGGCCCGAAAATGATCACAATGCTTCCTACATGTGTTAGATGAAATTTTTTTGCGTCGAAATGGCGTGTTAAGGGACAGACAGAGAGATATTGGGCTAAAACTGCTAAATGCTTCCGGAGTGGCACCGATTTTGCGCATGAATTTATATGGTGTATGCAATTCTTAATGACACCCTGGGCAGCCGAGATAGGCATACCGATTGGATAATATGACGTTCAAATATCACCTACAAGAGCCTATAGGACCGGCCCGTCAGGCGTAAAGAAGATATCGGCTCCGGAACAGGCCTTCAAACAGGGCTCCAAACACCGAAGGGGTATACCTACGATTTTGGGGCCCGGAAGCACCGGCTAGGAATGGCCCGAAAATGATCACAATGCTTCCTACATGTTTTAGATGAAATTTTTTTGCGTCGAAATGGCGTGGTAAGGGTCAGACAGAGAGATATTGGGCTAAAACTGCCAAATGCTTCCAGAGTGGCACCGATTTTGCGCATGAATTTATATGGCGTATGCAATTCTTAATGGCACCCTGGGCAGCCGAGATAGGCATACCGATTGGACTATAAGACCTTCAAATATCACCTAGAAGAGCCTATAGGACCTGCTCCTCAGGCGTAAAGAAGATATCAGCTCCCGAACAGGCCTTCAAACATGGCTCCAAACAACAAAGGGGTATACCTACGATTTTGGGGCCCAGAAGCACCGGCTCGGAATGGCCCGAAAATGATCACAATGCTTCCTACATGTGTTAGATGAAATTTTTTTGCGTCGAAATGGCGTGTTAAGGGACAGACAGAGAGATATTGGGCTAAAACTGCTAAATGCTTCCGGAGTGGCACCGATTTTGCGCATGAATTTATATGGTGTATGCAATTCTTAATGACACCCTGGGCAGCCGAGATAGGCATACCGATTGGACCATAAGACCTTCAAATATCACCTAGAAGAGCCTGTAGGACCTGCCCGTCAGGCGTAAATAAGATATCGGCTCCAGAACAGGCCTTCAAACATGGCTCCAAACAACAAAGGGGTATACCTACGATTTTGGGGCCCAGAAGCACCGGCTCGAAATGGCCCGAAAATGATCACAATGCTTCCTACATGTGTTAGATGAAATTTTTTTGCGTCGAAATGGCGTGTTAAGGGACAGACAGAGAGATATTGGGCTAAAACTGCTAAATGCTTCCGGAGTGGCACCGATTTTGCGCATGAATTTATATGGTGTATGCAATTCTTAATGACACCCTGGGCAGCCGAGATAGGCATACCGATTGGACAATATGATGTTCAAATATCACCTACAAGAGCCTATAGGACCTGCCCGTCAGACGTAAAGAAGATATCGGCTCCGGAATAGGCCTTCAAACAGGGCTCCAAACACCAAAGGGGTATACCTACGATTTTGGGGCCCGGAAGCACCGGCTCGGAATGGCCCGAAAATGATCACAATGCTTCCTACATGTGTTAGATGAAATTTTTTTGCATCGAAATGGTGTGGTAAGGGACAGACAGAGAGATATTGGGCTAAAACTGCCAAATGCTTCCGGAGTGGCACCGATTTTGCGCATAAATTTATATGGCGTATGCAATTATTAATGACACCCTGGGCAGCCGAGATAGGCATACCGATTGGACCATAAGACCTTAAAATATCACCTAGAAGAGCCTATTGGACCTGCTCGTCAGGCGTAAAGAAGATATCGGCTCCAGAAGAGGCCTTCAAACAGGGCTCCAAACAACAAGGGGGTACCTACGATTTTGGGGCCCGGAAGCACCGGCTCGGAATGGCCCGAAAATGATCACAATGCTTCCTACATGTGTTAGATGAAATGTTTTTGCGTCGAAATGGCGTGGTAAGGGACAGACAGAGAGATATTGGGCTAAAACTGCCAAATGCTTCCGGAGTGGCACCGATTTTGCGCATGAATTTATATGGCGTATGCAATTCTTAATGACACCCTGGGCAGCCGAGATAGGCATACCGATTGGACCATAAGAGCTTCAAATATCACCTAGAAGAGCCTGTAGGACCTGCCCGTCAGGCGTAAATAAGATATCGGCTCCGAAACAGGCCTTCAAATGGGGCTCCAAACACCAAAGGGGTATACCTATGATTTTGATGCCCGGAAGCACCGGCTCAGAATGGCCCAAAAATGATCACAATGCTTCCTACATGTGTTAGATGAAATTGTTTTGCGTCGAAATGGCGTGGTAAGGGACAGACAGAGAGATATTGGGCTAAAACTGCTAAATGCTTCCGGAGTGGCACCGATTTTGCGCATGAATTTATATGGCGTATGCAATTCTTAATGGCACCCTGGGCAGCCGAGATAGGCAAACCGATTGGACCATAAGACCTTTAAATATCACCTAGAAGAGTCTATAGGACCTGCCCGTCAGGCGTAAAGAAGATGTCGGCTCCGGAACAGGCCTTCAAAAAGGGCTCCAAACACCAAAGGGTTATACCTACGATTTTGGGGCCCGGAAGCACCGGCTCGGAATGGCCCGAAAATGATCACAATGCTTCCTACATGTGTTAGATGAAATTTTTTGGCGTCGAAATGGCGTGGTAAGTCATAGACAGAGAGATATTGGGCTAAAATTGCCAAATGCTTCCGGAGTGGCACCGATTTTGCGCATGAATTTATATGGAGTATGCAATTCTTAATGACACCCTGGGCAGCCGAGATAGGCATACCGATTGGACAATAAGACCTTCAAATATCACCTACAAGAGCCTATAAGACCTGCCCGTCAGGCGTAAAGAAGATATCGGCTCCGGAACAGGCCTTCAAACAGGGCTCCAAACACCAAAGGGGTATACCTACGATTTTGGGGCCCGGAAGCACCGGCTCGGAATGGCACGAAAATGATCACAATGCTTCCTACATGTGTTAGGTGAAATTTATTTGCGTCGAAATGGCGTGGTAAGGGACAGACAGAGAGATATTGGGCTAAAACTGCCAAATGCTTCCAGAGTGGCACCGATTTTGCACATGAATTCATATGACGTATGCAATTCTTAATGACACCCTGGGCAGCCGAGATCGGCATACCGATTGGACCATAAGACCTTCAAATATCACCTAGAAAAGCCTATAGGACCTGCCCGTCAGGCCTAAAGAAGATATTGGCTCAGGAACAGGCCTTCAAACAGGGCTCCAAACACCAAAGGGGTATACCTACGATTTTGGGGCCCGAAAGCACCGGCTCGGAATGGCCCAAAAATGATCACAATGCTTTCGGTATGTGTTAGATGAAATGTTTTTGCATCAAAATGGCGTGGTAAGGGACAGACAGAGAGATATTGGGCTAAAACTGCCAAATGCTTCCGGAGTGGCACCGATTTTGCGCATGAATTTATATGGCATATGCAATTCTTAATGACACCCTGGGCAGCCGAGATAGGCATACCGATTGGACCATAAGACCTTCAAATATCACCTAGAAGAGCCTATAGGAGCTGCCCGTCGGGCGTAAAGAAGATATCGACTCCGGAACAGGCCTTCAAATAGGGCTCCAAACACCGAATGGGTATACCTGGGAAGCCGAGATAGGCATACCGATTTGACCATAAGTCCTTCAAACATCACCTAGAAGAGCCTATAGGAGCTGTCCGTTAGGCGTAAAGAAGATATCGGCTCCGAAACAGGCCTTCAAATACGGCTCCAAACACTAAAGGGGTATACCTACGATTTTGGGGCCCGGATGCACCGGCTCGGAATGGCCTGAAAATGATTACAATGCTTCCTAGATGACTTAGATGAAATTTTATGGCCTCGAAATGGCGCAGTATGGGCAGACAGAGAGATATTGGGCTAGAACTGCCAAATGCTTCCGGAGTGGCACCGATTTTGCGGATGGATATATTGCATATGCAATTGTTAATGACACCCTGGGCAGCCGAGATCGGCATACCGATTGGACCATAAGACCTTCAAATATCACCTAGAAAAGCCTATAGGACCTTCCCATCAGGTGTAAAGAAGATATCGGCTCTGGAATAGGCCTTCAAACAGGGCTCCAAACACCAAAGGGGTATACCTACGATTTTGGGGCCCGGAAGCACCGGCTCGGAATGGCACGAAAATGATCACAATGCTTCCTACATGTGTTAGGTGAAATTTATTTGCGTCGAAATGGCGTGGTAAGGGACAGACAGAGAGATATTGGGCTAAAACTGCCAAATGCTTCCGGAGTGGCACCGATTTTGCGCATGAATTTATATGGCGTATGCAATTCGTAATGACACCCTGGGCAGCCGAGATAGGCATACCGATTGGACCATAAGACCTTCAAATATCACCTAGAAGAGCCTATGGGACCTGCCCGTTAGGTGTAAAGAAGATATCGACTCCGGAACAGGCCTTCAAATAGGGCTCCAAACACAAAATGGGTATACCTGGGCAGCCGAGATAGGCATACCGATTGGACCATAAGTCCTTCAAACATCACCTAGAAGAGCCTATAGGAGCTCTCCGTCAGGCGTAAAGAAGATATCGGCTCCAGAACAGGCCTTCAAAATGGGCTCCAAACAACAAAGGGGTACCTACGATTTTGGGGCCCGGAAGCACCGGCTCGGAATGGCCCGAAAATGATCACAATGCTTCCTACATGTGTTAGATGAAATTTTTTTGCGTCGAAATGGCGTGTTAAGGGACAGACAGAGAGATATTGGGCTAAAACTGCTAAATGCTTCCGGAGTGGCACCGATTTTGCGCATGAATTTATATGGTGTATGCAATTCTTAATGACACCCTGGGCAGCCGAGATAGGCATACCGATTGGACCATAAGACCTTCAAATATCACCTAGAAGAGCCTGTAGGACCTGCCCGTCAGGCGTAAATAAGATATCGGCTCCGGAACAGGCCTTCAAACATGGCTCCAAACAACGAAGGGGTATACCTATGATTTTGGGGCCCAGAAGCACCGGCTCGGAATGGCCCGAAAATGATCACAATGCTTCCTACATGTGTTAGATGAATTTTTTTTGCGTCGAAATGGCGTGTTAAGGGACAGACAGAGAGATATTGGGCTAAAACTGCTAAATGCTTCCGGAGTGGCACCGATTTTGCGCATGAATTTATATGGTGTATGCAATTCTTAATGACACCCTGGGCAGCCGAGATAGGCATACTGATTGGACAATATGATGTTCAAATATCACCTACAAGAGCCTATAGGACCTGCCCGTCAGACGTAAAGAAGATATCGGCTCCGGAATAGGC
>NW_028322599.1:0-42000 GCF_041381405.1 Jatropha curcas | reverse complement strand
AAAATAGGGATTGTGGCTTTTCGGGCTTTAGGCCGAATTTGTGAAATTGTGAACTTTGGGCCTCCGTGGCCCGAGTGTGATTTTCGGGCGTTAGGCCGAATTTGTGAAATTGTGAACTTTGGGCCTCCGTGGCCCGAGTGTGATTTTCGGGCCTTAGGCCGAATTTGTGAAATTGTGAACTTTGGGCCTCCGTGGCCCGAGTGTGATTTTCGGGCCTTAGGCCGAATTGTGAAATCTTTATTTTTCTGCGCTCACTGTTTTATGAGTATGCATGCTAAGATATTATCCTTAGTAAAGAACCAAGGACCAATTCTCATATTGTTTTACCTTTTAGGATCCTTACATTAGATTGGATGTGGCTGAGATTTCTATGTCCGAAATCCCGATCGAGACATTGGATCCGAACCACCCGGTTGGAGCGATCATCAATTCGTCCCATCTGGGTTACTTGAGGCATTTTGATACTTGCCGAAATAGTCACAAGGAGTTGCTGGGTGCTGTGGCCGAAAGATGGTGGGACACCACCAACACTTTTCATTTTTCTTGGGGCGAGATGACAATGACCCCTGTGGATTTTTCTGTGATTACCGGAATCCCTTTTGGTATTCGGCCGATTGAGTTATATGACGACTGGAGGACAGAAATTTCCCCTGATCGGATGGTGGAGTTGATTGGTATAGACCTGCCCCGGATTGTCGGGCCAGGCTCCGCTACTCCAGCTTTGAGCGTTTCTAGGCGCTGGCTATACCTCCAGGCTCCCGGTATTTATGCTAGACACAGGCGGGGAGAGCTGACGGCTTCTCAAGTGGCTAGGTTCACTTTATTGCTGATGTTTGCGTCGACCTTCTGGTCCAACAGGAAAGAAAGGTTCAATCCTTTTATCTTGAAGAGTTTAGAAAATCTAGCCCATCTTACGGAGTACGACTGGGCCGGCGCTATCCTGAGCCGTATGTATGATGATATGTGTGATCTGAGCCGGAGCCACTGCAAACTTAGCGGGACCTACTACTTCTGGGAGGTAATACAAGCACATTCTGTATATTTTCTGTTTCATTTGCCTTCTTCTGACTCTCGTTTCTTCTTTGTTGCAGATTTGGGCATTTGAATACTTTCCTTATACCCGCCCGGAACAGATTCAGGCCGATCTCGGATTAGGGCTAGTACCTTTGGCTTGGAGATGGTACCGAACAAATCTTCATACGAGTCGGCTTAGGCACTCGCTAAAAGATCTAAGAATCTTCTTTGATACGTGCAGCCCGGCACAGGCATGTATTTAGCAACTCTTGAATATGTTAAATAAAATAGATTTATTAACACATTTGCTTCTTTTGTAGGTTGAAATGGGGGCGATGGCCACCCATCTACAGAGCTGGATTCAAGTTGATTCTCATTTCCAGCGATCAGATGACTTGCTTTGGCGGAGGGTGATTCTGTCGCATCCGATCTTGAGACGATATTACTTAGGCGAGAGAGTAGACCTTCAAATAAGAGGCTGTCGTTCCATTCCTTATCCTCCTCCCGGGGACATGCGAGCGGGCAAACAGATGATTCTCACTGATGCTCATATTGAGGGTATTCCATATGGAGAGCTCATCTTGGAGGGAGATTATGCTGAGTTCTGCAGACTTTTTCTGATGCAGCCTATTGGGTCGCGGCTTGATGATTTTCAGAGATCAGCTCCCTTCCATCCGCCCGCCACCCGCTCTTCTCGGGCTGCGGGTTCTTCGAGTAGGACTCCAAAGAGAAGGCCTACGACTGATCCTTCTTCTTCTACTTGGGCTGAGGGTTCCTCTCAAGCCGGTCCTAGCCACTCGGCCGGCCATTCTAGGGCTCCCCGGGCTGTTTCAGAGGCTGCCGGGTCGCTTCACTCAGACTTGGCCAATTTACGTCTTCCGTACAGCATTTCCTACCATACTCCAGACGCTTCTTTAGCCTTTCGAGAAGTCCCACTGGAGAATGTGGATCGCTTGGCTCTGCCTTCTGAGGACATTACCGAGGTAAGTAAAAATTGTTAAACCTCTCACAAAAATGATTCATGAGAGATTTGACGTGGATTTGCATTCATCTCTTTTTTTTTTTTTTTTTTTTTTTGTAGGTTCCTGTCGGATTGATCAATCAAATGATGGAATTGATGCTCGGGATGCAGCAAGAACTATCTTCGTCCTGGACTCGTGAGGCTTACAGTGATCAGAGAAGGTAGAGGCCCCGTCGCTGAAGTCATGGTCGCCGAATTTTTCTGTTCCCCTTTCTTTCTTTTTTTTTTTTTTTTTTTTTTTTTTTTTTGACTACTGTACTAAACCTTGACTGTGCTTCTGTACTGTATCTTTGTACTGAGCTTTATTTTGTACCTGCACTTGGTTAGTATCGAAATATATGTATGCATGCTTATTGTATTTGAAACGAAATGGGAGGACTCCATCTTATAGACAAAATACTCTCTTTTTCCTTTTTCTTCTTCTTTTTTTTTTTTTTTTTTTTGTGTGTGTGGCGGTCGCTACCGCCATCATTCGGCAGTAATTCGGCAGTTGCTGCCGCCGTCATTTAGTGGCAATTCGGCGGCTGCTGCCGCCCTCATTCGGTGCTTTTTCTCCTATAAAGGCTTATTCTTTGTTTCGGCTTTTCACTCATTCCTTATCTTCTCTCTTCTTCTTTTCTCTCCGTGTTTATCTTTTCCAAAGAATGAATCCTTCTTTCAATCATAGCATGCACAGCTGGGCTAGGAGTCTCTCCAAAGTTGAAAAGATCAACTTGAAGAGGTATGGCCTCTCTCCTATCATTACCCTTAGGGGGGTAGTGATCGACTGGAACTTTTTATGGGCCTGTATCAGACTCTGGGACCCTAAGGCCCACGTTTTTCGGTTCGGGGCCATGATGGAGGAGATGTGTCCTCTTTTTGAGGAATTCTGTGCTATCGTAGGGTGCGACCCCAACGCCCCTTTAGTCAAGCATGAGGTCAAAGTCGGGTACATTCGGTCATTTGAAAGTTTATTTCAATTCAGCAAGCCACAAGCTAGGGCCATGATTGTTGATGACCAGAAGGCGATTCTGATGCCCCTGATCGATGAGTTTTCAGAGGTTCGTTCGGACGATCCAGACCGGATGAGGCTGAGGATGCGGGCTTTTGTATTTTGCTTACTATCTGGTTTCTTGTTTAACAAGGATCCAGGCTTCGGGGACCTGCGATTTTGCCCTATGGTTCGACAAATGGAGGACATGGGTTGCATTGGCGGCATTGTGCTAGCAGAAACCATCAGGAGCCTCGATAGAGCTGCTTTAGGTTTCGAGGACTGGACGGTTTCTCCGATTATCCTTCAGGTATCTTATCTTCTTCCTTTCTCTCCCTTTTTATTTTGGTTCATTCCCTTCGTAATAGAAAGGATCCATTACTCAGGTTTGGTTGAAAGACCATCTTCAAGTGGTTGCTACTCCTACTTCATTGCCTTATAACCCCGTTCAGTACCGCATGCGAAAGATTTTGATCACATACCCGTCTGTTGATGCATGGACCTCATGGTTAATTGAATTGGGTCCAGACGAGGTGTTGTGGTTTGTACCTTGGTATGATACCAACCAGTTTATTCAGGTTAGCTCCCGCCATACTCAAGTCTACTTGTTAGGCCTTACACATTGCACCTGGTACTGCGCTTCGCGCGTTCTGAGACAGATGGGGATAGATCAGACTGTTCCGACCATGGATGATTCTCTAGTTGATTCATCCATCACTCCGGGAGTTACCCGAGCTGTCCTTAGGACCTGGGTTAGGGACCATCATATGGTTAGACCTTCACCTAATCCTACTAGTGTTCAGACTTCTCCTGAGTACCGGTCCTGGTTCATGACCGTTGTCTGGCCGGTTGAGAGGCTGAGGAGGAATGCACTGCTGAGTGTACTTGAAGGCTGGACTCAGGCTGACGCTGGTAACGAGGCTGGGCCAGATGAGGAGATTCTGTTGGCTCCCCAGATAGGTGATTTTGGAGAGAGCTCAATAGTTAGGGATGACTCGGAAGACGTCGCCCCTCGGAGGCGACGGGCCACCTAGACTTTATGGGCTTTCTGGGTTTTGATGTTTTGGGTTTGTTTTGACTCTTTTGTCTTTTTTTTTTTATTTGGGATTTTGGCTTTGGATTGGATTTGCTTTGACTCTTTTGACTTTTTGTTGGGGACCTTGGGTGTGGATTTTGGTGTTTTGGCACTGGATTTTTGGATGTATGTTCCTTTGGATTTGGACTTTGGTCTCTTTAGTTTTCTGCTTGACTTGGGATTGTTTGACTTTATTGCTTTCAATTGGGCATGTCATTGAGCTTTCCAAGCATTTTCCAACTTCATTTATTCGAGCGCTGATTTTTGCCTAAGCCGCCCTTTCGGGTTTTCGACTTAGCGAGCTACCCACTTTTGCCTAAGCCGCCCTTTTCGGGTTTTCAACTTAGCGGGCCCCGATTTTTGCCTAAGCCGCCCTTTCGGGTTTTTCGACTTAGCGGGTTTTTTTTTTTTTTTTTTTTAATTTTATTTTTTCATTTTATTATTTTTTTATTCATTTATATTTTTTTTTATTAGCAAAGAAGAAAGAACGATAAAATGATGATTTTTATTAATGTTTAGACCGTACCCAATGAGGGCTGCCTACATATCTCCGATATATAATTTCTTTTTTCCGAAGAGAATCAGGCCTAATGTAGTTCGTTTTACATTATGCAAATGACTGCAATTTACACAAAATATCTTTTTAACTGATCTAAATTACATGGATTAGTGAACTCCAAGCCATCCAAATCAGTCAAAATAACGGCTCCGCCCGACAAGATCTTCTTCAACACATACGGTCCAGCCCAAAGAGGACGGAACTTCCCCCGTGGATCTATGACCGGTTGTCTAAGTTCCTTCAGAACCAAACAACCTTCTTCCAGTTTCCGGTCTTTGACCCTCTTGTTGAAATGTCGCGCCATTCTTCTTTGATAAACTTGAGTTTGGTGGATTGCTCGTAATCGCTTTTCATCCATACCCAAGAGCTGCAAATGATAATTCTCGGCCCAATTTGCTTCACTGATCTGGCTTTCCCGGATAACCCTCGCCGACTGAACTTCCAGCTCAATAGGCAATACTGCTTCCATGCCATATACTAAGGAATACGGGGTTGCCCCAGTAGGTGTTCTAATTGAAGTCCTATATCCCCATAAGGCATTCGGCAACTGTTCATGCCAAGCTTTGTGCTTCTTAATTGTCTTTTGCAAAATAACTTTTATGGCCTTATTTGCAGCTTCTACAGCCCCGTTCGTTTGTGGACTGATAGGGTGAGGACTTATGATGTTGGATTTTCGTCTCTTTCAACAAATTAGCAAATTCACCCTGGAAGTGAGCTCCATTATCCGTGGTGATCTCGAATGGCGTTCCGTACCTGCAAAGGATGTTGGTACGAACGAACTGTGCTGCCTTCTTGGCATTCAGAATCGAATAAGAGGTTGCCTCGATCCACTTAGTGAAATAATCTATAGCAACCAAAATGAATTGGTGACCGTTGGAAGCCTTCGGGTGGATTTTTCCGATCACGTCTATGCCCCAGGTCGCGAAAGGCCATGGTGAAGTGATAGGATTCAGATTGACTGGAGGCTGTTTTTGCAATTTGGCAAAAATTTGACATTCGTGGCACTTCTGCGCATGCCTCACACAATCCGCCTTCATGGTTGACCAGTAATAACCTAGGTTCATGATTTTTCGAGCCAAGGCTACCCCGTGCATGTGTGGGCCGGACCCCCCGTTATGTAAGGAATCCATGATGGTTTGAGCTTCTTCCTCATCAACGCACCTTAGGTGCAGGCCATTCCAACTTCTTTTGTATAGAACTCCCTCAGTAAGGAAATATCCGGATGCTAACTGTCTCAATGTCCGTTGATCAGTTTTGGTAGATCCCTCCGGGTAGGCTTCATTCTGAAGATAATTCTGTATATCCCAATACCAAGGCTTATCGTCGACCAAATTCATGATATGTGCTGGCTGTTTCTGTAGCCGCACTGTCAAGGGTCGAATGATTCGATCCTCTTCTACATTGACCATGGAGGCTAGAGTGGCTAGAGCATCTGCAAACTGATTTTTGGCTCGTGGTAAGTAATGGAAGGATAAATCATCAAATTGTTGAGCCAATTCATCCAAGCGTTGTAGGTAAGGAACCAAACGCTCTTCTTTAATTTTCCATTTCCTCAAAGCCTGGGAGACTATTAAGTTGGAATCTCCGAAAACCTTGAGGATCTTTATCTCCTTTTCCAAGGCTGCTTCTAACCCTCTTATGCAAGCTTCATACTCGGCTTCATTGTTAGTGCAGTTGAAATCCAATTTGACTGCGATTGGGATGTATTCTCCACAAGGAGTTTTGAATACAACTCCAACCCCATTTCCATGATAATTCGAAGCTCCATCGAAGTACATCTCCCAGACTTCACTTTCTAAGCTTAACAAATCTTCATCAGGAAATTCCACTTCCAGCATTTTGTCTCTGACCGGTAATTCAGCTAATTGATCAGCTAAAGCACCGCCTTTCACGGCCTTCCGTTGTACAAACTTTAGGTCATAAGCTGCAAGTACTGATACCCACTTTGCCATCTTACAGTCAAGAACCGGCCTCTCCATAAGGAATTTCAAGGGGTTCGACTCAGAAATAACGTACGTAGTGTAAGACGAGAGGTAGTGCTGTAGCTTGGTACAGGCCCAGACTAGAGCCAGACACAACTTCTCTACTTTATTGTATTTTAGCTCGTATTCTAGCATCCTCTTGCTAAGGTAATACACGGCATTTTCTACCCTTGTATCTTCCGCTTGTTGAGCTAACATTGCACCCATCGCTTCTTCTGTCACTGATAGGTACAACAGCAAAGGCTTTCCTAGCCTTGGTGGCTGTAAAACTGGCGGGGATAACAGATATTGCTTGACTTGGTCGAAAGCTTTTTGACAATCCTCATTCCATTTTACAGCTACTCCTTTCCTGAGCAATTTGAAAATCGGACTACAAGTATCGGCCAATTGATTGATGAACCGGCTGGTGTACTGTAGCCTTCCCAGGAAACCTCGAACTTCCTTTTCCGTTCTCGGTGCTGGCATTTCCAGAATGGCTTTGGCTTTTGAAGGGTCAATCTCTATGCCCTTTCGGCTGACCATATGCCCCAGAAATACTCCGGATGTAGCTCCAAACAGACATTTTGCCGGGTTGAGCTTTAAATTGTACTTTTGAAGTCTAAGGAAGAACTTCTCAAGTGCTATTGTATGCTCTTCAGCTGTTTTTGATTTAACAACCATATCGTCCACGTACACTTCTACTTCTTCATGAATCATGTCATGGAAGATGGCTGTCGCCATTCTTTGATAGGTTGCCCCGGCATTTTTAAGCCCAAAAGGCATAACTCTGTAGCAGTAGGTTCCCCATTCCGTGATGAACGCCGTTTTCTCTTTGTCTGGCACATGCATCATTATTTGATTGTATCCGACAGCGAGATCGGTCAAGGAGACCATCTCGTGTCCCGCCATTCGGTCCACTAACAAGTCAATATGCGGCAGGGGGAAGTCGTCCTTCGGACATGCCTTATTTAAATCCCGATAGTCCACACACATTCTGACTTTGCCATCTTTCTTCGGCACCGGCACAATATTTGCTAACCATGTTGGGTAAGCAATGGGTTCTATGAACTTGTTCTCCAGTTGCTTGGCTACTTCCTCCTTGATTTTCAAGGACCATTCTGTTTTCAGCCTTCTTAGCTTCTGTTTTACTGGCTTGGCCTCGGGGTATACTGGAATCTTGTGCACCGCTATTGCTGGGTCAATTCCCGTGATGTCACTTGCCTTCCACATGAAGCAATCGGCAAACTTCTTTAAGCATTCACTGATCTGTTCCCTGTTCACACAGTCAGATGCAATGTATGTATGTTCATTTTCTTCTTTGCCAATTATTATTTTTTCTTTATCATTTTTCATTTCATTTATTTCTTTTTCATTATTTTTGCTTGGAAATGCTTGGAAAGATAGACATGCGGGGTAGTCAATAATTTGCAAGCCTTTATTGATAATGACAGAATCATCTTCAAAAATTACATCAAACTTGAAATCTGGATTTTCAAAATCTGACACAGACGACTCAGGACTGGAACTGGACTCTGACTCGGTTTCAGACTCGGGGTCAGACTCAGACTCAGTACAGGACTTGATTACAGATTTTGACTCTAGGTTTGACTCGGGAGGGGGTATATCAGCAGTGCGCTCCTCCTCGGCGTACCAGTTGGTGAGAGGCCCTTCTTTTGGCTTGATCAGGCTCAGCAGGTCTTGGTCCCCATCATTTCCTGTAATGACTGCAACTTCATCAAAGAGACTAGGCTGCATGAAGTCTTCCACTTCCAGTTCAGTCACTATTTCAGGCTCGTTACCCCAGACATCAGAGAATATTTCTAACCCAGGTAGCATCTTCTTAGCTGCCGGGCAGTAAAACGGTTCTTGGAAGCTACGATAAGGAATCGTCTCTCCCGATTTGCAAAAGTGACTATTCAGAGTCAAAAAATGTGATGGCATCTGTATGCTTTTCTTCTTTCCTCTTCTGGTTTTCTCAGCACGGTCTTCATTAGTAGGCTGATAACCTAGCCCGAAAGTCCCTTCATTCACTGGACATTCCCAAGCTTGCAGCGTGGGGTATTTCTTCCCGGATCTTGCCATATTCATTCCTGGCAGGTAGGACATCTTTAGCATCAAAGGAACTATGCAGTTTATTTGTACTGTCCCAAAATCAAAGAGAATTCGGGAGTTCGCAGCCTTTCCTTCTATGAACTGCACAGTGTCATATTCAAATCCCGAGAGGGGAAAATTGGCATTTTCGGGGTTGACCTCAAAGAGGGGCTGGCCCTTGGTTTTCTTGAGCTGACTGTAATCATCTCCTTGAACCGTTATAATCTTACCTTCGTAGGGGAATTTGACCTTTTGGTGCAAAGAGGAAGGTACTGCTTTGGTGTGATGTATCCATGGCCGCCCTAATAGCAGGTTGAAACTGGTGGGCACATCAATGACTTGGAACGGTACCTCCATTATGGCTGGCCCAATCACTAATTTTAGTGTAACAACCCCCAATACTTCTCTCCGGGTGCTGTCATATGCTTTCACTATCTGGTCGGACGGAATAAAATCTGTTTCTTCCAATCCCAGGCAGCTTGCCACCTTTAGTGGGCAAACGTTCAGTGCTGACCCATTATCAATGAGAACCATGGGCACAGTTTTATCTCTGGTCTGAACAGTGATGTAAAGGGCATCGTTGTGACTGTCTCCCTCCTTGGGTAAGTCATCCTCAGAAAATCCGATGCTTTGCACCTTTGATGATTGGGTGAGTGTGGATACCAATACTTCAGGGCTGACTTCCACCGATGTTTGAAGTTGACTCAAAGCCTTGCAAAGAGCTTGGCGATGAGGAAAGGAGGATGCTAGAAGTTCCCAAATCGAAACCCTAGCTTGTGTCTTTTTCAACTGTGAGAGCACTGGATCTTCCTTTGGTTCATCAGTCCTTTGGTAAGGGTTATGTGAGACTTTGTCCAAGACTAATGGTTCATATTGTCTCCCGCTCCTGGTTATAGCATCGAGTTCCTCAGTCAGGTCATTCAGATCTAGGACACAGATTTCATTCATCCCTAGGAATAGGTCGAAAGGATCTATCAATTCCTGGTCAGAAACAATAGCATTTACCCCATGGTTTGGCAAGGGATTAGTGTTAATGTTGGGTTTGCTTCTCGGAATAATTGAACCGTTGTCTACCAAGTCTTGGATGCGGTTCTTAAGCGTCCAACATGCTTCAGTCTTATGCCCATGTGCTTGGTGGTACTCACAGTATTCATTGGCTTTGAAATTCCTTGGTAAGGGGTTGGGTGGTGGCCTTGCCTCCAAAGGTTTGATGTAGTTTGCTTTGACAGCTTCTCGAAATACCAAAAGGACTGGCATCCCGAGATCAGTGTATGTTCTTCTTGACTGACTGCCATTTCGCATGTTTCCCATATTTCCCACACGTAAAGGATTTGTGGGGGTGATGCTTGCCACTTCGTGGACCTTTCCGGGCTGGCTAGGTTTTTTGTATCTCGAGGTCCCCGGGTCTTCTTTCAATTGTCCCATTTGAAGTAAATCTTCTACCTTCGTAGCAGTGGCAATGAGCGACTGGAACGATGGTAGGTATTGAGTTTGTAGTTGGTGTTGGTAGACAGGCTGTAGGTTCTTTATTATTATGTCCACCTGTTCTTGCTCAGAAGGTCGGTTAATCATTTGGGCGGCCTTGGCTCTCCACCTCGTAAGGAACGAGGAGAAAGGTTCATTGTTCCTTTGTTTAGTGGTTTCTAGCTCTCTTCGGGTTACATCCACTTCCATATTGTAATGATACTGTGAGTTGAATGCATTACAGATGTCCTCCCAAGTCTTCATCTTAGATCGGTCTAGACTGACAAACCATCTTAATGCAGCACCGGTGAGAGATTATTGGAACAACTGAGCAAGGAGCTCGCTGCTCAATCCAAATGGGTTAAGGGCACCCACATACATTTTCAAATGAGTTTTAGGACAAGTAGTTCCATCAAATTTGTCCATGTTTGGCATTTTGAACTTGGTTGGTAGCCTTGCTTCGGGGAATAGAGACAAGGAGTCCATGTCCACCACTTCTTTGTGTGTTTTAAGGGCGGTAACAGACCTTTCCAACAATTCAAGTTTTTTTCTCATTTTTTGAGCTTCCAATTCAGAAGTAGTTTTGGAAGGCACGTCATTCAAGTTAGGGACAGGATTTGAGGATGCAGATGCAGCACCGGGTCCTTGACTGGAGGTAGCATGACCGTTTCCCCCAACCGAAGCCCCATTTCCATTACCACTACTAAGTTCAGCTAATAGGGAGGCTCTTTGGGCAGACAATGCCTCATTCATCCTAGCTTGTATTCTGGCTTCCATTTGTTCCATGAGAGTTTGGATGTCAGCTAGTGATGCCATTGGTGCAGTTGAAGTTGGTGAGGTCAGTGATAGCACTATAGGCGTAGCTGACACTTGAACAGGGGGTACCTGTAAGCGTAAGGGTAATGGCATTAGGGTATAGTGGGCGGTATTGTGTGTCAGAGTATGAGATAGACTGACTCTTTGTCCAACTGTGCATGACTGACAAACAGAAGGATATTTTTGTGTCCCTCCACTCTCTTCTCTCTGTTTTTTTTTTTAATGCTTATGGTATGTCATGAATGCGCACAACAACACATCATAATTTATTTTAATGAGATGATTCGTACCATTGGGTGCATATAGTCCTAAAGGATAGGTTCTATAGGCTATGACACAAATAGAGAATCGGCTTATTAAGGGACCCTTGAACCTTGAGTATGGATATACCTAACCACATGTGAAACAAAGAGTTTCGCGTGGGTCCAACGGTACGCATACTCATGTGCCACCCCCAAAAGGATTAAGGATGGTTTGCGGTAACAGGGAGGACGCTTTGGCTGTCCGTCGACATAATCAAAGAGACCTGCCGATCAGCGCTACTTGCTATCCAGACTCAGAAGTTTGAACAGAAAGAGAAGAAATTCATTTGAAGTTCATTTTTTATGCAATGGAGAAAAGGATTCTCAATCGTGCAAATAAATCAACAAGTTTTAATCTCTTAATCACATTTTTCCATTAAGTCCGGATTTATCAAGTATTCTTAAGGAAAGAACACTTGATTCGTATTAGGGTACCCTGCAAAACAAAGCATAATAAAATAATACCTTAAAGAAAGGCCGGTTAGTTTTTCACAACAATTGTAGTCCACTTTTATGCAAAATGATTACATAATATCCCCAGCAGAGTCGCCAAACTGTGAACCCCTTCCCAAAATATCACCGGCATATGAATGCATGTGACTAAGGACAGAAATGCACGTGAGTGTGTGAGTCGCCACCTTGTTTAATTATTTTAGGGCAAACTAAGAAAAAACCCTAAGTGACTCCATTTTTAATTAACCTAGTTACTAGATTAATTATCCCAATGTTTAAGGCACAATCTACGAACCCGAGGTGGATCCCGAGACTATGTCATGCTGATGAACTAACCGATGGATGAATGCTTTGCAAGGTGAATGATGGATTAATGAAATGTTTGAGTGATTTTGACTTGCCATCCGGGGTGAAATCCCGAACGTGCCTACGTACTTCCGTTTGAATGGAAGATCAAAGTCAACGTAGTTCGATAGGCCTTCTTTGAAGGGCTTTGAATGGGTATGCTTAATGCATGAGTGTGTATGCTTTGTGCATGAGTGTGTATGCTTTGTGCATGTTGTTTAGGCATTTTGCCGAAAATTGATTGATTTAGGCATTTGTGCCAAAATGGTTCATTTAAACGATTTGTCGCTTAAAAGATTGATTTTAAGGCATTTTGCCAAAAATGTCGATTTTAAGCGATTTGTCGCTGAAACGGTTGATTTTACGGTTTTAAACCGAAAATGATTGATTTTAAGGCATTTTGCCAAAAATGTCGATTTTAAGCGATTTGTCGCTAAAATGGTTGATTTTACGGTTTTCAACCGAAAATGATTGATTTTGAGGCATTTTGCCAAAAATGTCGATTTTAAGCGATTTGTCGCTAAAATGGTTGATTTTACGGTTTTCAACCGAAAATGATTGATTTTGAGGCATTTTGCCAAAAATGTCGATTTTAAGCGATTTGTCGCTAAAATGGTTGATTTTACGGTTTTAAACCGAAAATGATTGATTTTGAGGCATTTTGCCAAAAATGTCGATTTTAAGCGATTTGTCGCTAAAATGGTTGATTTTACGGTTTTAAACCGAAAATGATTGATTTTGAGGCATTTTGCCAAAAATGTCGATTTTAAGCGATTTGTCGCTAAAATGGTTGATTTTACGGTTTTAAACCGAAAATGATTGATTTTAAGGCATTTTGCCAAAAATGTCGATTTTAAGGCTTTAAGCCAAAATTGTTGATTTTAAGGCAATTCATTTGCTAAAATGTGTGATTTAGGCGATTGTCGCCAAAATGATTGATTTTGAGGCCTTCGGCCGAAATGTGTTAGTCTTAAGGCTTTTCGCCAAAATGGTTTGATTTTATGACTTTTAGTCGAAAGTGTTGATTTTAAGGCGTTTCGCCAAAATGGTTCGATTTTACGACTTTTGGCCGTAAAAGGTTTGATTTTTGATTAAGCAAGACTTTAGTTGACGTGTATGCATTTTTATGCAGTTATAGAATGATTAAGAGTAGAAAAGAAGCATGCATGAAGTGCTAAAATTAAATAGGCAGAATTTTAATTACGTACCTGATTTAATCGTCGGCCACTTCTTAACTCCAGATTTAGCTCCTCGTTTAGGTATATTAATTAATTTTTAATTTTATTTTATTTTAGTGGTCAAATAACGCAATATAAATGCAATAAAATTAAATTAAATGCAAAAAGCGGTAAAGAAGACGCAAGGAGCGTGAGAGGGAGAAGGTTTCGTCCGTCAATACAGACAAGAGATGCCAAAAACAGCCTGAAAATGGCCTATTTATAGGCCATTTTCGGGTCCCGGGCGGTAGCTGCCGCCTGGCATGGCGGTAGCTGCCGCCTGGCATGGCGGTAGCCACCGCTCAAAAATCTGGGCGGTAGCTGCCGCCAGGCCAGGCGGTACCTACCGCCCTGTCGGTGGGGCGACAGGCCTCGCCCGCGCGCGGCGCGAGGGGCCTCGCCCGCGCGGGGCGACCCTCGCCCGTGCGGGGCGAGACGCCCCGCCCGCGCGCGGCGCGAGAGACCTCGCCCGCGCGGGGCGAGAGGCCTCGCCCGCTCGCGGCGCGGGAGGCTTCGCCCGCGCGGGGCGAGAGGCCTCGCCCGCGCTGGGCGCCAGGCCCCGCCCGCGTTTGGCGTGGGCTGGCGCCGCCGTGGCCGGTGTGGCCACCGTGCCTCGCTTCGGGAGCCTTTTTGGGAGTTTCAGACTTCCGAAAAATATTCCGGGACCTGTTCCGCGATCCTCGTAAAATTCCGGACGTTTCAAGTACCATATTGACATATTTCCGGTGAACTTCCGAAATGGCCTCCAGTCCGGCCGGACTGTTTGCAGTCCGGGAAAATTGGCTCTTCCGAAATGGCTGTTTACTGTAGCAAATGCACTGTAGCACAATTAAATTTGCTGTAGCAAATTCATTGTAGCACAGTCAAATTTACTGTAGCAAAGTCAACCAACAGGCTTTTTGAGCCTCAAAATTTGAGTATTCACACGCATGAATTTATATGGCGTATGCAATTCTTAATGACACCCTGGGCAGCCGAGATAGGCATGCCGATTGGACCATAAGACCTTCAAATATCACCTAGAAGACCCTATAGGACCTGCCCGTCAGGCGTAAAGAAGATATCGGCTCCGGAACAGGCCTTCAAAAAGGGCTCCAAACACCAAAGGGTTATACCTACGATTTTGGGGCCGGGAAGCACAGGCTCGGAATGGCCCGAAAATGATCACAATGCTTCCTACATGTGTTAGATGAAATTTTTTGGCGTCGAAATGGCGTGGTAAGGGACAGACAGAGAGATATTGGGCTAAAACTGCCAAATGCTTCCGGAGTGGCACCGATTTTGCGCATGAATTTATATGGCGTATGCAATTCTTAATGACACCCTGGGCAGCCGAGATAGGCATGCCGATTGGACCATTAGACCTTCAAATATCACCTAGAAGACCCTATAGGACCTGCCCGTCAGGCGTAAAGAAGATATCGGCTCCGGAACAGGCCTTCAAAAAGGGCTCCAAACACCAAAGGGTTATACCTACGATTTTGGGGCCCGGAAGCACAGGCTCGGAATGGCCAAAAAATGATCACAATGCTTCCTACATGTGTTAGATGAAATTTTTTGGCGTCGAAATGGCGTGGTAAGGGACAGACAGAGAGATATTGGGCTAAAACTGCCAAATGCTTCTGGAGTGGCACCGATTTTGCGCATGAATTTATATGGCGTATGCAATTCTTAATGACACCCTGGGCAGCCGAGATAGGCATGCCGATTGGACCATAAGACCTTCAAATATCACCTAGAAGACCCTATAGGACCTGCCCGTCAGGCGTAAAGAAGATATCGGCTCGGGAACAGGCCTTCAAAAAGGGCTCCAAACACCAAAGGGTTATACCTACGATTTTGGGGCCTAGAAGCACCGGCTCGGAATGGCCCGAAAATGATCACAATGCTTCCTACATGAGTTAGATGAAACTTTTTGGCTTCGAAATGGCGTGGTAAGGGATAGACAGAGAGATAATTGGCTAAAACTGCCAAATGCTTCCGGAGTGGCACCGATTTTGCGCATGAATTTATATGACGTATGCAATTCTTAATGACACCCTGGGCAGCCGAGATAGGCATACCGATTGGACCATAAGACCTTCAAATATCACCTAGAAGAGCCTATAGGAGCTGCCCGTCAGGCGTAAAGAAGATATCGGCTCCGGAACAGGCCTTCAAACAGGGCTCCAAACACCAAAGGGGTATACCTACGATTTTGGGGCCCAGAAGCACCGGCTCGGAATGGCCCGAAAATGATCACAATGCTTCCTACATGTGTTAGATGAAACTTTTTGGCTTCGAAATGGCGTGGTAAGGGAGAGACAGAGAGATATTGGGCTAAAACTGCCAAATGCTTCCGGAGTGGCACCGATTTTGCGCATGAATTTATATGGCGTATGCAATTCTTAATGACACCCTGGGCAGCCGAGATAGGCATGCCGATTGGACCATAAGACCTTCAAATATCACCTAGAAGACCCTATAGGACCTGCCCGTCAGGCGTAAAGAAGATATCGGCTCGGGAACAGGCCTTCAAAAAGGGCTCCAAACACCAAAGGGTTATACCTACGATTTTGGGGCCTAGAAGCACCGGCTCGGAATGGCCCGAAAATGATCACAATGCTTCCTACATGAGTTAGATGAAACTTTTTGGCTTCGAAATGGCGTGGTAAGGGATAGACAGAGAGATAATTGGCTAAAACTGCCAAATGCTTCCGGAGTGGCACCGATTTTGCGCATGAATTTATATGGCGTATGCAATTCTTAATGACACCCTGGGCAGCCGAGATAGGCATACCGATTGGACCATAAGACCTTCAAATATCACTTAGAAGAGCCTATAGGAGCTGCCCGTCAGGCGTAAAGAAGATATCGGCTCCGGAACAGGCCTTCAAACAGGGCTCCAAACACCAAAGGGGTATACCTACGATTTTGGGGCCCAGAAGCACCGGCTCGGAATGGCCCGAAAATGATCACAATGCTTCCTACATGTGTTAGATGAAACGTTTTGGCTTCGAAATGGCGTGGTAAGGGAGAGACAGAGAGATATTGGGCTAAAACTGCCAAATGCTTCCGGAGTGGCACCGATTTTGCGCATGAATTTATATGGCGTATGCAATTCTTAATGACACCCTGGGCAGCCGAGATAGGCATGCAGATTGGACCATAAGACCTTCAAATATCACCTAGAAGACCCTATAGGACCTGCCCGTCAGGCGTAAAGAAGATATCGGCTCCGGAACAGGCCTTCAAAAAGGGCTCCAAACACCAAAGGGTTATACCTACGATTTTGGGGCCGGGAAGCACAGGCTCGGAATGGCCCGAAAATGATCACAATGCTTCCTACATGTGTTAGATGAAATTTTTTGGCGTCGAAATGGCGTGGTAAGGGACAGACAGAGAGATATTGGGCTAAAACTGCCAAATGCTTCCGGAGTGGCACCGATTTTGCGCATGAATTTATATGGCGTATGCAATTCTTAATGACACCCTGGGCAGCCGAGATAGGCATGCCGATTGGACCATTAGACCTTCAAATATCACCTAGAAGACCCTATAGGACCTGCCCGTCAGGCGTAAAGAAGATATCGGCTCCGGAACAGGCCTTCAAAAGGGCTCCAAACACCAAAGGGTTATACCTACGATTTTGGGGCCCGGAAGCACAAGCTCGGAATGGCCCAAAAATGATCACAATGCTTCCTACATGCGTTAGATGAAATTTTTTGGCGTCGAAATGGCGTGGTAAGGGACAGACAGAGAGATATTGGGCTAAAACTGCCAAATGCTTCTGGAGTGGCACCGATTTTGCGCATGAATTTATATGGCGTATGCAATTCTTAATGACACCCTGGGCAGCCGAGATAGGCATGCCGATTGGACCATAAGACCTTCAAATATCACCTAGAAGACCCTATAGGACCTGCCCGTCAGGCGTAAAGAAGATATCGGCTCGGGAACAGGCCTTCAAAAAGGGCTCCAAACACCAAAGGGTTATACCTACGATTTTGGGGCCTAGAAGCACCGGCTCGGAATGGCCCGAAAATGATCACAATGCTTCCTACATGAGTTAGATGAAACTTTTTGGCTTCGAAATGGCGTGGTAAGGGATAGACAGAGAGATAATTGGCTAAAACTGCCAAATGCTTCCGGAGTGGCACCGATTTTGCGCATGAATTTATATGGCGTATGCAATTCTTAATGACACCCTGGGCAGCCGAGATAGGCATACCGATTGGACCATAAGACCTTCAAATATCACCTAGAAGAGCCTATAGGAGCTGCCCATCAGGCGTAAAGAAGATATCGGCTCCGGAACAGGCCTTCAAACAGGGCTCCAAACACCAAAGGGGTATACCTACGATTTTGGGGCCCAGAAGCACCGGCTCGGAATGGCCCGAAAATGATCACAATGCTTCCTACATGTGTTAGATGAAACTTTTTGGCTTCGAAATGGCGTGGTAAGGGAGAGACAGAGATATATTGGGCTAAAACTGCCAAATGCTTCCGGAGTGGCACCGATTTTGCGCATGAATTTATATGGCGTATGCAATTCTTAATGACACCCTGGGCAGCCGAGATAGGCATGCTGATTGGACCATAAGACCTTCAAATATCACCTAGAAGACCCTATAGGACCTGCCCGTCAGGCGTAAAGAAGATATCGGCTCCGGAACAGGCCTTCAAAAAGGGCTCCAAACACCAAAGGGTTATACCTACGATTTTGGGGCGCGGAAGCACAGGCTCGGAATGGCCCGAAAATGATCACAATGCTTCTTACATGTGTTAGATGAAATTTTTTGGCGTCGAAATGGCGTGGTAAGGGACAGACAGAGAGATATTGGGCTAAAACTGCCAAATGCTTCCGGAGTGGCACCGATTTTGCGCATGAATTTATATGGCGTATGCAATTCTTAATGACACCCTGGGCAGCCGAGATAGGCATGCCGATTGGACCATAAGACCTTCAAATATCACCTAGAAGACCCTATAGGACCTGCCCGCCAGGCGTAAAGAAGATATCGGCTCGGGAACAGGCCTTCAAAAAGGGCTCCAAACACCAAAGGGTTATACCTACGATTTTGGGGCCTAGAAGCACCGGCTCGGAATGGCCCGAAAATGATCACAATGCTTCCTACATGAGTTAGATGAAACTTTTTGGCTTCGAAATGGCGTGGTAAGGGAGAGACAGAGAGATAATTGGCTAAAACTGCCAAATGCTTCCGGAGTGGCACCGATTTTGCGCATGAATTTATATGGCGTATGCAATTCTTAATGACACCCTGGGTAGCCGAGATAGGTATGCCGATTGGACCATAAGACCTTCAAATATCACCTAGAAGACCCTATAGGACCTGCCCGTCAGGCGTAAAGCAGATATCGGCTCCGGAACAGGCCTTCAAAAAGGGCTCCAAACACCAAAGGGTTATACCTACGATTTTGGGGCCTAGAAGCATCGGCTCGGAATGGCCCGAAAATGATCACAGTGCTTCCTACATGTGTTAGATGAAACTTTTTGGCTTTGAAATGGCGTGGTAAGGGATAGACAGAGAGATATTGGGCTAAAACTGCCAAATGCTTCCGGAGTGGCACCGATTTTGCGCATGAATTTATATGGCGTATGCAATTCTTAATGACACCCTGGGCAGCCGAGATAGGCATGCCGATTGGACCATAAGACCTTCAAATATCTCCTAGAGGAGCCTATAGGACCTGCCCGTCAGGCGCAAAGAAGATATCGGCTCCAGAACAGGCCTTCAAAAAGGGCTCCAAACACCAAAGGGTTATACCTACGATTTTGGGGCCCGGAAGCACAGGCTCGGAATTGGCCGAAAATGATCACAATGCTTCCGACATGTGTTAGATGAAATTTTTTGGCGTCGAAATGGCGTGGTAAGGGACAGACAGAGAGATATTGGGCTAAAACTGCCAAATGCTTCCGGAGTGGCACCGATTTTGCGCATGAATTTATATGGCATATGCAATTCTTAATGACACCCTGGGCAGCTGAGATAGGCATGCCGATTGGACCATAAGACCTTCAAATATCACCTAGAAGACCCTATAGGACCTGCCCGTCAAGCGTAAAGAAGATATCGGCTCCGGAACAGGCCTTCAAACAGGGCTCCAAACACCAAAGGGGTATACCTACGATTTTGGGGCCCAGAAGCACCGGCTCGGAATGGCCCGAAAATGATCACAATGCTTCCTACATGTGTTAGATGAAACTTTTTAGCTTCGAAATGGTGTGGTAAGGGATAGACAGAGAGATATTGGGCTAAAACTGCCAAATGCTTCCGGAGTGGCACCGATTTTGCGCATGAATTTATATGGCGTATGCAATTCTTAATGACACCCTGGGCAGCCGAGATAGGCATGCCGATTGGACCATAAGACCTTCAAATATCACATAGAAGACCCTATAGGACCTGCCCGTCAGGCGTAAAGAAGATATCGGCTCGGGAACAGGCCTTCAAAAAGGGCTCCAAACACCAAAGGGTTATACCTACGATTTTGGGGCCTAGAAGCACCGGCTCGGAATGGCCCGAAAATGATCACAATGCTTCCTACATGAGTTAGATGAAACTTTTTGGCTTCGAAATGGCGTGGTAAGGGATAGACAGAGAGATATTGGGCTAAAACTGCCAAATGCTTCCGGAGTGGCACCGATTTTGCGCAAGAATTTATATGGCGTATGCAATTCTTAATGACACCCTGGGCAGCCGAGATAGGCATGCCGATTGGACCATAAGACCTTCAAATATCACCTAGCAGAGCCTATAGGAGCTGCCCGTCAGGCGTAAAGAAGATATCGGCTCCGGAACAGGCCTTCAAACAGGGCTCCAAACACCAAAGGGGTATACCTACGATTTTGGGGCCCAGAAGCACCGGCTCGGAATGGCCCGAAAATGATCACAATGCTTCCTACATGTGTTAGATGAAACTTTTTGGCTTCGAAATGGCGTGGTAAGGGAGAGACAGAGAGATATTGGGCTAAAACTGCCAAATGCTTCCGGAGTGGCACCGATTTTGCGCATGAATTTATATGGCGTATGCAATTCTTAATGACACCCTGGGCAGCCGAGATAGGCATGCCGATTGGACCATAAGACCTTCAAATATCACCTAGCAGAGACTATAGGAGCTGCCCGTCAGGCGTAAAGAAGATATCGGCTCCGGAACAGGCCTTCAAACAGGGCTCCAAACTCCAAAGGGGTATACCTACGATTTTGGGGCCCAGAAGCACCGGCTCGGAATGGCCCGAAAATGATCACAATGCTTCCTACATGTGTTAGATGAAACTTTTTGGCTTCGAAATGGCGTGGTAAGGGAGAGACAGAGAGATATTGGGCTAAAACTGCCAAATGCTTCCGGAGTGGCACCGATTTTGCGCATGAATTTATATGGCGTATGCAATTCTTAATGACACCCTGGGCAGCCGAGATAGGCATGCCGATTGGACCATAAGACCTTCAAATATCACATAGAAGACCCTATAGGACCTGCCCGTCAGGCGTAAAGAAGATTATCGGCTCCGGAACAGGCCTTCAAAAAGGGCTCCAAACACCAAAGGGTTATACCTACGATTTTGGGGCCCGGAAGCACAGGCTCGGAATGGCCCGAAAATGATCACAATGCTTCCTACATGTGTTAGATGAAATTTTTTGGTGTCGAAATGGCGTGGTAAGGGACAGACAGAGAGATATTGGGCTAAAACTGCCAAATGCTTCCGGAGTGGCACCGATTTTGCGCATGAATTTATATGGCGTATGCAATTCTTAATGACACCCTAGGCAGCCGAGATAGGCATACCGATTGGACCATAAGACCTTCAAATATCACCGAGGAGAGCCTATAGGAACTGCCCGTCAGGCGTAAAGAAGATATCGGCTCCGGAACAGGCCTTCAAACAGGGCTCAAAACACCAAAGGGTTATACCTACGATTTTGGGGCCCGGAAGCACAGGCTCGGAATGGCCCGAAAATGATCACAATGCTTCCTACATGTGTTAGATGATATTTTTTGGCGTCAAAATGGCGTGGTAAGGGACAGACAGAGAGATATTAGGCTAAAACTGCCAAATGCTTCCGGAGTGGCACCGATTTTGCGCATGAATTTATATGGCGTATGCAATTCTTAATGACACCCTAGGCAGCGGAGATAGGCATACCGATTGGACCATAAGACCTTCAAATATCACCTAGGAGAGCCTATAGGAACTGCCCATCAGGCGTAAAGAAGATATCGGCTCCGGAACAGGCCTTCAAACAGGGCTCCAAACACCAAAGGGTTATACCTACGATTTTGGGGCCCGGAAGCACAAGCTTGGAATGGCCCCGAAAATGATCACAATGCTTCCTACATGTGTTAGATGAAACTTTTTTGCTTCGAAATGGCGTGGTAAGGGATAGACAGAGAGATATTGGGCTAAAACTGCCAAATGCTTCCGGAGTGGCACCGATTTTGCGCAAGAATTTATATGGAGTATGCAATTCTTAATGACACCCTGGGCAGCCGAGATAGGCATGCCGATTGGACCATAAGACCTTCAAATATCACCTAGAAGAGCCTATAGGAGCTGCCCGTCAGGCGTAAAGAAGATATCGGCTCCGGAACAGCCCTTCAAACAGGGCTCCAAACACCAAAGGGTTATACCTACGATTTTGGGGCCCGGAAGCACAAGCTCGGAATGGCCCGAAAATGATCACAATGCTTCCTACATGTGTTAGATGATATTTTTTAGCGTCGAAATGGCATGGTAAGGGACAGACAGAGAGATATTGGGCTAAAACTGCCAAATGCTTACAGAGTGGCACCGATTTTGCGCATGAATTTATATGGCGTATGCAATTCTTAATGACAACCTCGGCAGCCGAGATAGGCATACCGATTAGACCATAAGACCTTCAAATATCACCTAGGAGAGCCTATAGGACCTGCCCGTCAGGCGTAAAGAAGATATCGGCTCCGGAAAAGGCCTTCAAACAGGGCTCCAAACACCAAAGGGGCATACCTACGATTTTGGGGCCTGGAAGCACCGGCTCGGAATGGCCCGAAAATGATCACAATGCTTCCTACATGTGTTAGATGAAATTTTTTTGCATCAAAATGGCATGGTAAGGGACAGACAGAGAGATATTGGGCTAAAACTGCCAAATGCTTCCGGAGTGGCATCGATTTTGCGCATGAATTTATATGGCGTATGCAATTCTTAATGACACCCTAGGCAGCCGAGATAGGCATACCGATTAGACCATAAGACCTTCAAATATCACCTAGGAGAGCCTATAGGACCTGCCCGTCAGGCGTAAAGAACATATCGGCTCCGGAATACGCCTTCAAATAGGGCTCCAAACACCAAAGGGGTATGCCTAAGATTTTGGGGCCCGGAAGCACCGGCTCGGAATGGCCCGAAAATGATCACAATGTTTCCTACATGTGTTAGATGAAATTTGTTGGCGTTGAAATGGCGTGGTAAGGGACAGACAGAGAGATATTTGGCTAAAACTGCCAAATGCTTCCGTAGTGGCACCGATTTTGCGCATGAATTTATATGGCGTATGCACTTCTTAATGACACCCTAGGCAGCCGAGATAGGCATACCGATTGGACCATAAGACTTTCAAATATCACCTAGGAGAGCCTATACTAACTGCCGGTCAGGCGTAAAGAAGATATCGGCTCCGGAACAGGCCTTCAAACAGGGCTCCAAACACCAAAGGGGTATACCTACAATTTGGGGGCCTGGAAGCACCGGCTCGGAATGGCAAGAAAATGATCACAATGCTTCCTACATGTGTTAGATGAAATTTTTTGTCGTCGAAATGGCGTGGTAAGGGACAGACAGAGAGATATTGGGCTAAAATTGCCAAATGCTTTCGGAGTGGCACCGATTTTGCGCATGAATTTTTATGGCGTATGCAATTCTTAATGACACCCTGGGCAGCCGAGATAGGCATACCGATTCGACCATAAGACCTTCAAATATCACCTAGGAGAGCCTATAGGACCTGCCCGTCAGGCGTACAGAAGATATCGGCTCCGGAACAGGCCTTCAAACAGCGCTCCAAACCCCAAAGGGGTATACCTACGATTTTGGGGCCCGAAAGCACCAGCTCGGAATGGCCCGAAAATGATCACAATGCTTCCTACGTGTGTTAGATGAAATGTTTTCACGTCAAAATGGCGTGGTAAGGGATAGACAGAGAGATATTAGGCTAAAACTACCAAATGCTTCCGGAGTGGCACCGTTTTTGCGCATGAATTTATATGGCGTATGCAATTCTTAATGACACCCTAGGCAGCCGAGATAGGCATACCGATTCGACCATAAGACCTTCAAATATCACCTAGGAGAGCCTATGGGAACTGCCCGTCAGGCGTAAAGAACATATCGGCTCCGGAACACGCCTTCAAATAGGGCTCCAAACACCAAAGGGGTATGCCTAAGATTTTGGGGCCCGGAAGCACCGGCTCGGAATGGCCTGAAAATGATCACAATGCTTCCTACATGTGTTAGATGAAATTTGTTGGCGTCGAAATGGCGTGGTAAGGGACAGACAGAGAGATATTGGGCTAAAACTGCCAAATGCTTCCGGAGTGGCACCGATTTTGCGCATGAATTTATATGGCGTATGCAATTCTTAATGACACCCTAGGCAGCCGAGATAGGCATACCGATTGGACCATAAGACCTTCAAATATCACCTAGGAGAGCCTATAGGAACTGCCCGTCAGGCGTAAAGAAGATATCGGCTCCGGAACAGGCCTTCAAACAGGGCTCCAAACACCAAAGGGGTATACCTACAATTTGGGGGCCCGGAAGCACCGGCTCGGAATGGCAAGAAAATGATCACAATGCTTCCTACATGTGTTAGATGAAATTTTTTGGCGTCGAAATGGCGTGGTAAGGGACAGACAGAGAGATATTGGGCTAAAATTGCCAAATGCTTCCGGAGTGGCACCGATTTTGCGCATGAATTTGTATGGCGTATGCAATTCTTAATGACACCTTAGGCAGCCGAGATAGGCATACCGATTCGACCATAAGACCGTCAAATATCACCTAGGAGAGCCTATAGGAACTGCCCGTCAGGCGTAAAGAAGATATCGGCTCCGGAACAGGCCTTCAAACAGGGCTCCAAACACCAAAGGGTTATACCTACGATTTTGGGGCCCGAAAGCACCGGCTCGGAATGGCCCGAAAATGATCACAATGCTTCCTATATGTGTTAGATGAAATTTTTTCGCATCAAAATGGCGTGGTAAGGGATAGACAGTGAGATATTAGGCTAAAACTGCCAAATGCTTCCGGAGTGGCACCGATTTTGCGCATGAATTTATATGGCGTATGCAATTCTCAATGACACCCTAGGCAGCCGAGATAGGAATACCGATTAGACCATAAGACCTTCAAATATCACCTAGGAGAGCCTATAGGACCTGCCCGTCAAGCGTAAAGAAGATATCGGCTCTGGAACAGGCCTTCAAACAGGGCTCCAAACACCAAAGGGGTATACCTATGATTTTGGGGCCCGGAAGCACCGGCTCGGAATGGCCCGAAAATGATCACAATGCTTCCTACATGTGTTAGATGAAATTTTTTCGCATCGAAATGGCGTGGTAAGGGATAGACAGAGAGATATTAGGCTAAAACTGCCAAATGCTTCCGGAGTGGCACCGATTTTGCGCATGAATTTATATGGCGTATGCAATTCTTAATGACACCCTAGGCAGCAGAGATAGGCATACCGATTAGACCATAAGACCTTCAAATATCACCTAGGAGAGCCTATAGGACCTGCCCATCAGGCGTAAAGAAGATATCGGCTCAGGAACAGGCCTTCAAACAGGGCTCCAAACACCAAAGGGGTATACCTACGATTTTGGGGCCCGGAAGCACCGGCTCGGAATGGCCCGAAAATGATCACAATGCTTCCTACATGTGTTAGATGAAATTTTTTGGCGTCGAAATGGCGTGGTAAGGGACAGACAGAGAGATATTGGGCTAAAACTGCCAAATGCTTCCGGAGTGGCACCGATTTTGCGCATGAATTTATATGGCGTATGCAATTCTTAATGACACCCTGGACAGCCGAGATAGGCATACCGATTCGACCATAAGACCTTCAAATATCACCTAGGAGAGCCTATAGGACCTGCCCGTCAGGCGTAAAGAAGATATCGGCTCCGGAACAGGCCTTCAAATAGGGTTCCAAACACCAAAGGGGTATACCTACGATTTTGGGGCCCGGAAGCACCGGCTCGGAATGGCCCGAAAATGATCACAATGCTTCCTACATGTGCTAGATGATATTTTTTCACTTCGAAATGGCGTGGTAAGGGATAGACAGAGAGATATTGGGCTAAAACTGCCAAATGCTTCCGGAGTGGCACCGAGTTTGCGCATGAATTTATATGGCGTATGGAATTCTTAATGACACCCTAGGCAGCCGAGATAGGCATACCGATTCGACCATAAGACCTTCAAATATCACCTAGGAGAGCCTATAGGACCTGCCCATCAGGCGTAAAGAAGATATCGGCTCTGGAACAGGCCTTCAAACAGGGCTCCAAACACCAAAGGGGTATACCTACAATTTGGGGCCCGGAAGCACCGGCTCGGAATGGCCCGAAAATGATGACAATGCTTCCTACATGTGTTAGATGAAATTTGTTGGCTTTGAAATGGCGTGGTAACGGATAGACAGAGAGATATTAGGCTAAAACTGCCAAATGCTTCCGGAGTGGCATCGATTTTGCGCATGAATTTATATGGCGTATGCAATTCTTAATGACACCCTAGGCAGCCGAGATAGGCATACCGATTAGACCATAAGACCTTCAAATATCACCTAGGAGAGCCTATAGGACCTGCCCGTCAGGCGTAAAGAACATATCGGCTCCGGAACACGCCTTCAAATAGGGCTCCAAACACCAAAGGGGTATGCCTAAGATTTTGGGGCCCGGAAGCACCGGCTCGGAATGGCCCGAAAATGATCACAATGCTTCCTACATGTGTTAGATGAAATTTGTTGGCGTTGAAATGGCGTGGTAAGGGACAGACAGAGAGATATTTGGCTAAAACTGCCAAATGCTTCCGTAGTGGCACCGATTTTGCGCATGAATTTATATGGCGTATGCACTTCTTAATGACACCCTAGGCAGCCGAGATAGGCATACCGATTGGACCATAAGACTTTCAAATATCACCTAGGAGAGCCTATACTAACTGCCGGTCAGGCGTAAAGAAGATATCGGCTCCGGAACAGGCCTTCAAACAGGGCTCCAAACACCAAAGGGGTATACCTACAATTTGGGGGCCCGGAAGCACCGGCTCGGAATGGCAAGAAAATGATCACAATGCTTCCTACATGTGTTAGATGAAATTTTTTGGCGTCGAAATGGCGTGGTAAGGGACAGACAGAGAGATATTGGGCTAAAATTGCCAAATGCTTCCGGAGTGGCACCGATTTTGCGCATGAATTTGTATGGCGTATGCAATTCTTAATGACACCTTAGGCAGCCGAGATAGGCATACCGATTCGACCATAAGACCTTCAAATATCACCTAGGAGAGCCTATAGGAACTGCCCGTCAGGCGTAAAGAAGATATCGGCTCCGGAACAGGCCTTCAAACAGGGCTCCAAACACCAAAGGGTTATACCTACGATTTTGGGGCCCGAAGCACCGGCTCGGAATGGCCCGAAAATGATCACAATGCTTCCTATATGTGTTAGATGAAATTTTTTCGCATCAAAATGGCGTGGTAAGGGATAGACAGTGAGATATTAGGCTAAAACTGCCAAATGCTTCCGGAGTGGCACCGATTTTGCGCATGAATTTATATGGCGTATGCAATTCTCAATGACACCCTAGGCAGCCGAGATAGGAATACCGATTAGACCATAAGACCTTCAAATATCACCTAGGAGAGCCTATAGGACCTGCCCGTCAAGCGTAAAGAAGATATCGGCTCTGGAACAGGCCTTCAAACAGGGCTCCAAACACCAAAGGGGTATACCTATGATTTTGGGGCCCGGAAGCACCGGCTCGGAATGGCCCGAAAATGATCACAATGCTTCCTACATGTGTTAGATGAAATTTTTTCGCTTCGAAATGGCGTGGTAAGGGATAGACAGAGAGATATTAGGCTAAAACTGCCAAATGCTTCCGGAGTGGCACCGATTTTGCGCATGAATTTATATGGCGTATGCAATTCTTAATGACACCCTAGGCAGCAGAGATAGGCATACCGATTAGACCATAAGACCTTCAAATATCACCTAGGAGAGCCTATAGGACCTGCCCATCAGGCGTAAAGAAGATATCGGCTCAGGAACAGGCCTTCAAACAGGGCTCCAAACACCAAAGGGGTATACCTACGATTTTGGGGCCCGGAAGCACCGGCTCGGAATGGCCCGAAAATGATCACAATGCTTCCTACATGTGTTAGATGAAATTTTTTGGCGTCGAAATGGTGTGGTAAGGGACAGACAGAGAGATATTGGGCTAAAACTGCCAAATGCTTCCGGAGTGGCACCGATTTTGCGCATGAATTTATATGGCGTATGCAATTCTTAATGACACCCTGGACAGCCGAGATAGGCATACCGATTCGACCATAAGACCTTCAAATATCACCTAGGAGAGCCTATAGGACCTGCCCGTCAGGCGTAAAGAAGATATCGGCTCCGGAACAGGCCTTCAAACAGGGTTCCAAACACCAAAGGGGTATACCTACGATTTTGGGGCCCGGAAGCACCGGCTCGGAATGGCCCGAAAATGATCACAATGCTTCCTACATGTGCTAGATGATATTTTTTCACTTCGAAATGGCGTGGTAAGGGATAGACAGAGAGATATTGGGCTAAAACTGCCAAATGCTTCCGGAGTGGCACCGAGTTTGCGCATGAATTTATATGGCGTATGGAATTCTTAATGACACCCTAGGCAGCCGAGATAGGCATACCGATTCGACCATAAGACCTTCAAATATCACCTAGGAGAGCCTATAGGACCTGCCCGTCAGGCGTAAAGAAGATATCGGCTCTGGAACAGGCCTTCAAACAGGGCTCCAAACACCAAAGGGGTATACCTACAATTTGGGGCCCGGAAGCACCGGCTCGGAATGGCCCGAAAATGATGACAATGCTTCCTACATGTGTTAGATGAAATTTGTTGGCTTCGAAATGGCGTGGTAACGGATAGACAGAGAGATATTAGGCTAAAACTGCCAAATGCTTCCGGAGTGGCACCGATTTTGCGCATGAATTTATATGGCGTATGCAATTCTTAATGACACCCTAGGCAGCCGAGATAGGCATACCGATTAGACCATAAGACGTTCAAATATCACCTAGGAGAGCCTATAGGACCTGTCCGTCAGGAGTTAAGAAGATATCGGCTCCGCAACAGGCCTTCAAACAGGGCTCCAAACACCAAAGGGGTATACCTACGATTTTGGGGCCCGGAAGCACCGGCTCGGAATGGCCCGAAAATGATCACAATGCTTCCTACATGTGTTAGATGAAATTTTTTGGCATCGAAATGGCGTGGTAGGGGACAGACTGAGAGATATTGGGCTAAAACTGCTAAATGCTTTTGGAGTGGCACCGATTTTGCGTATGAATTTTTATAGCGTATGCAATTCTTAATGACACCCTGGGCAGTCGAGATAGGCATACCGATTGGACCATAAGACCTTCAAATATCACCTAGAAGAGCCTATAGGACCTGCCCGTCAGGCGTAAAGAAGATATCGGCTCCGGAACAGGCCTTCAAACAGGGCCCCAAACACCAAAGGGGTATACATACGATTTTGGGGCCCGGAAGCACCGGCTCAGAATGGCCCGAAAAAGATCACAATGCTTCCTACATGTGTTAGATGAAATTTTTTCACTTCGAAATGGCGTGGTAAGGGATAGACAGAGAGATATTAGGCTAAAACTGCCAAATGTTTCTGGAGTGCCACCGATTTTGCGCATGAATTTATATGGCGTATGCAATTCTTAATGGCACCCTAGGCAGCCGAGATAGGCATACCGATTCGACCATAAGACCTTCAAATATCACCTAGGAGAGCCTATAGGACCTGCCCGTCAGGCGTAAAGAAGATATCGGCTCCGGAACAGGCCTTCAAACAGGGCTCCAAACACCAAAGGGGTATACCTACGATTTTTGGGCCCGGAAGCACCGGCTCGGAATGCCCGAAAATGATCACAATGCTTCCTACATGTGTTAGATGAAATTTTTTGGCGTCGAAATGGCGTGGTAAGGGAGAGACAGAGAGATATTGGGCTAAAACTGCCAAATGCTTCTGGAGTGGCACCGATTTTGCGCATGAATTTATATGGCGTATGCAATTCTTAATGACACCCTGGGCAGCCGAGATAGGCATACCGATTGGACCATAAGACCTTCAAATATCACCTAGAAGAGCCTATAGGACCTGCTCGTCAGGCGTAAAGAAGATATCGACTCCGAAACAGGCCTTCAAACAGGGCTCCAAACACCAAAGGGGTATACCTACGATTTCGGGGCCCGGAAGCACCGGCTCGGAATGGCCCGAAAATGATCACAATGCTTCCTACATGTGTTAGATGAAATTTTTTGGCGTCGAAATGGCGTGGTAAGGGACAGACAGAGAGATATTGGGCTAAAACTGCTTTATGCTTCCAGATTGGCACCGATTTTGCGCATGAATTTATATGGCGTATGCAATTCTTAATGACACCCTGGGCAGCCGAGATAGGCATACCGATTGGACGATAAGACCTTCAAATATCACCTAGAAGAGCCTATAGGACCTGCCCATCAAGCGTAAAAAAGATATCGGCCCTGGAACAGGCCTTCAAACAGGGCTCCAAACACCAAAGGGGTATACCTACGATTTTGGGGCCCGGAAGCACCGGCTCGGAATGGCCCGAAAATGATCACAATGCTTCCTACATGTGTTAGATGAAATTTTTTCGCTTTGATATGGCGTGGTAAGGGATAGACAGAGAGATAATTGGCTAAAACTGCCAAATGCTTCCGGAGTGGCACAGATTTTGCGCATGAATTTATATGGCGTATGCAATTCTTAATGACACCCTGGGCAGCCGAGATAGGCATACCGATTGGACCATAAGACCTTCAAATACCACCTAGAAGAGCCTATAGGACCTGCCCGTCAGGCGTAAAGAAGATATCGGCTCCGGAACAGGCCTTCAAATACGGCTCCAAACACCAAAGGGGTATACCTACGATTTTGGGGCCCGGATCCACCGGCTCGGAATGGCCGGAAAATGATCACAATGCTTCCTACATGTGTTAGATGAAATTTTTTTGCGTAGAAATGGCGTGGTAAGGGACAGACAGAGAGATATTGGGCTAAAATTACTTTATGCTTCTGGATTGGCACTGATTTTGCGCATGAATTTATATGGCGTATGCAATTCTTAATGACACCCTGGGAAGCCGAGATAGGCATACCGATTGGACCATAAGACCTTCAAATATCACCTAGAAGAGCCTATAGGACCTGCCCGTCAGGCGTAAAGAAGATATCGGCTCCTGGAACAGGCCTTCAATACAGGGCTCCAAACACCAAAGGGGTATACCTACGATTTTGGGGCCCGGAATGCACCGGCTCGGAATGGCCCGAAAATGATCACAATGCTTCCTACATGTGTTAGATGAAATTTTTTTGCTTAGAAATGGCGTGGTAAGGGACAGACAGAGAGATATTGGCTAAAACTGCAAATGCTTCCGGAGTGGCACCGATTTTGCGCATGAATTTATATGGCGTATGCAATTCTTAATGACACCCTGGGCAGCCGAGATAGGCATACCGATTGGACCATAAGACCTTCAAATATCACCTAGAAGAGCCTATAGGACCTGCCCGTCAGGCGTAAAGAAGATATCGGCTCCGGAACAGGCCTTAAAAAGGGCTCCCAAACACCAAAGGGGTATACCTACGATTTTGGGGCCCGGAAGCACCGGCTCGGAATGGCTCGAAAATGATCACAATGCTTCCTACATGTGTTAGATGAAATTTTTTTGCGTAGAAATGGCGTGGTAAGGGACAGACAGAGAGATATTGGGCTAAAACTGCAAATGCTTCCGGAGTGGCACCGATTTTGCGCATGAATTTATATGGCGTATGCAATTCTTAATGACACCCCTGGGCAGCCGAGATAGGCATACCGATTGGACCATAAGACCTTCAAATACCACCTAGAAGAGCCTATAAGACCTGCCCGTCAGGCGTAAAGAAGATATCGGCTCCAGAACAGGCCTTCAATACGGCTCCAAACACCAAAGGGGTATACCTACGATTTTGGGGCCCGGAATGCACCGGCTCGGAAGGGCCCGAAAATGATCACAATGCTTCCTACATGTGTTAGATGAAATTTTTTTGCGTAGAAATGGCGTGGTAAGGGACAGACAGAGAGATATTGGGCTAAAACTGCAAAATGCTTCCGGAGTGGCACCGATTTTGCGCATGAATTTATATGGCGTATGCAATTCTTAATGACACCCTGGGCAGCCGAGATAGGCATACCGATTGGACGATAAGACCTCCAAATATCACCTAGAAGAGCCTATAGGACCTGCCCGTCAGGCGTAAAGAAGATATCGGCCCCGGAACAGGCCTTTAAAAAGGGCCCCAAACACCAAAGGGGTATACCTACGATTTCGGGGCCCGGAAGCACCGGCTCGGAATGGCCCGAAAATGATCACAATGCTTCCTACATGTGTTAGATGAAATTTTTTGGCGTCGAAATGGCGTGGTAAGGGACAGACAGAGAGATATTGGGCTAAAACTGCTTTATGCTTCCAGATTGGCACCGATTTTGCGCATGAATTTATATGGCGTATGCAATTCTTAATGACACCCTGGGCAGCCGAGATAGGCATACCGATTGGACGATAAGACCTTCAAATATCACCTAGAAGAGCCTATAGGACCTGCCCATCAAGCGTAAAGAAGATATCGGCCCTGGAACAGGCCTTCAAACAGGGCTCCAAACACCAAAGGGGTATACCTACGATTTTGGGGCCCGGAAGCACCGGCTCGGAATGGCCCGAAAATGATCACAATGCTTCCTACATGTGTTAGATGAAATTTTTTCGCTTTGATATGGCGTGGTAAGGGATAGACAGAGAGATAATTGGCTAAAACTGCCAAATGCTTCCGGAGTGGCACCGATTTTGCGCATGAATTTATATGGCGTATGCAATTCTTAATGACACCCTGGGCAGCCGAGATAGGCATACCGATTGGACCATAAGACCTTCAAATACCACCTAGAAGAGCCTATAAGACCTGCCCGTCAGGCGTAAAGAAGATATCGGCTCCGGAACAGGCCTTCAAATACGGCTCCAAACACCAAAGGGGTATACCTACGATTTTGGGGCCCGGATGCACCGGCTCGGAAGGGCCCGAAAATGATCACAATGCTTCCTACATGTGTTAGATGAAATTTTTTTGCGTAGAAATGGCGTGGTAAGGGACAGACAGAGAGATATTGGGCTAAAACTGCCAAATGCTTCCGGAGTGGCACCGATTTTGCGCATGAATTTATATGGCGTATGCAATTCTTAATGACACCCTGGGCAGCCGAGATAGGCATACCGATTGGACCATAAGACCTTCAAATACCACCTAGAAGAGCCTATAAGACCTGCCCGTCAGGCGTAAAGAAGATATCGGCTCCAGAACAGGCCTTCAAATACGGCTCCAAACACCAAAGGGGTATACCTACGATTTTGGGGCCCGGATGCACCGGCTCGGAAGGGCCCGAAAATGATCACAATGCTTCCTACATGTGTTAGATGAAATTTTTTTGCGTAGAAATGGCGTGGTAAGGGACAGACAGAGAGATATTGGGCTAAAACTGCAAAATGCTTCCGGAGTGGCACCGATTTTGCGCATGAATTTATATGGCGTATGCAATTCTTAATGACACCCTGGGCAGCCGAGATAGGCATACCGATTGGACGATAAGACCTCCAAATATCACCTAGAAGAGCCTATAGGACCTGCCCGTCAGGCGTAAAGAAGATATCGGCCCCGGAACAGGCCTTCAAACAGGGCTCCAAACACCAAAGGGGTATACCTACGATTTTGGGGCCCGGAAGCACCGGCTCGGAATGGCTCGAAAATGATCACAATGCTTCCTACATGTGTTAGATGAAATTTTTTTGCGTAGAAATGGCGTGGTAAGGGACAGACAGAGAGATATTGGGCTAAAACTGCAAAATGCTTCCGGAGTGGCACCGATTTTGCGCATGAATTTATATGGCGTATGCAATTCTTAATGACACCCCGGGCAGCCGAGATAGGCATACCGATTTGACCATAAGACCTTCAAATATCACCTAGGAGAGCCTATAGGAGCTGCCCGTCAGGTGTAAAGAAGACATCGGCTCCGGAACAGGCCTTCAAACAGGGCTCCAAACAACAAAGGGGCATACCTACGATTTTGGGGCCCGGAAGCACCGGCTCGGAATGGCCCGAAAATGATCACAATGCTTCCTACATGTGTTTGATGAAATATTTTGGCTTGGAATTGGCGTGGTAAGGCATAGACAGAGAGATATTGGGCTAAAACTCCCAAATGCTTCTGGAGTGGCACTGATTTTGCGCATGAATTTATATGGCGTATGCAATTCTTAATGACACCCTGGGCATCCGAGATAGGGATGCCGATTGGACCATAAGACCTTCAAATATCACCTAGAGGAGCCTATAGGACCTGCCCGTCAGGCGTAAAGAAGATATCGGCTCCGGAACAGGTGGACCATAAGACCTTCAAATATCACGTAGAAGAGCCTATAGGAGCTGCCCGTCAGGCGTAAAGAAGATATCGGCTCCGGAACAGGCCTTCCAACAGGGCCCCAAACACCAAAGGGGTATACCTACGATTTTGGGGCCAGGAAGCACCGGCTCGGAATGGCCCGAAAATGATCACAATGCTTCCTACATGTGTTCGACGAAATTTTTTTGCGTCGAAATGGCGTGGTAAGGGACAGACAGAGAGATATTGGGCAAAAACTGCCAAATGCTTCCGGAGTGGCACCGATTTTGCGCATGAATTTATATGGCGTATGCAATTCTTAATGACACCCTGGGCAGCCCAGATAGGCATACCAATTGGATAATAAGACCTTTAGATATCACCTAGAAGAGCCTATAGGACCTGCCCGTCAGGAGTAAAGAAGATATCGGCTCCGGAATAGGCCTTCAAACAGGGCTTCAAACACCAAAGGAGTATACCTACGATTGTGGGGCCCGGATGCACCGGCTCGGAATGGCCCGAAAATGATCATAATGCTTCCTACATGTGTTAGATGAAAATTTTTTGCGTAGAAATGGCGTGGTAAGGGACAGACAGGGAGATATTGGGCTAAAACTGCCAAATGCTTCCGGAGTGGCACCGATTTTGCGCAATAATTTATATGGCGTATGCAATTCTTAATGACACCCTAGGCAGCCGAGATAGGCATACCGATTGGACCATAAGACCTTCAAATATCACCTAGAAGAGCCTATAGGACCTGCCCGTCAGGCGTAAAGAAGATATCAGCTCCGGAACAGGCCTTCAAAGAGGGCCCCAAACACCAAAGGGGTATACATACGATTTTGGGGCCCGGAAGCACCGGCTCGGAATGGCCCGAAAAAGATCACAATGCTTCCTACATGTGTTAGATGAAATTTTTTGGCGTCAAAATGGCGTGGTAGGGGACAAACAGAGAGATATTGGGCGAAAACTGCCAAATGCTTCCGAAGTGACATCGATTTTGCGCATGAATTTATATGGCATATGCAATTCTTAATGACACCCTGAGTAGCCGAGATACGCATACCGATTGGACCATAAGACCTTCAAATATCACCTAGGAGAGCCTATAGGACCTGCCCGTCAGGCGTAAAAAAGACATCGGCTCCGGAACAGGGCTCCAAACACCAAAGGGGTATACCTACGATTTTGGGGCCCGGAAGCACCGGCTCGGAATGGCCCGAAAATGATCACAATGCTTCCTACATGTGTTAGATGAAATTTTTTGGCTTCGAAATGGCGTGGTAAGGGATAGACAGAGAGATATTGGGCTAAAACTGCCAAATGCTTCTGGAGTGGCACCGATTTTGCGCATGAATTTATATGGCGTATGCAATTCTTAATGACACCCTGGGCAGCCGAGATAGGCATGCTGATTGGACCATAAGACCTTCAAATATCACCTAGAAGAGCCTATAGGACCTGTGCGTCAGGCGTAAAGAAGATATCGGCTCCGGAACAGGCCTTCAAACAGGGCTCCAAACACCAAAGGGGTATACCTACGATTTTGGGGCTCGGAAGCACCGGCTCGGAATGGCCCTAAAATGATCACAATGCTTCCTACATGTGTTAGATGAAATATTTTTGCATCGAAATGGCGTGGTAAGGGACAGACAGAGAGATATTGGGCTAAAACTGCCAAATGCTTCCGGAGTGGCACAGATTTTGCGCATGAATTTATATGGCGTATGCAATTCTTAATGACACCCTGGGCAGCCGAGATAGGCATACCGATTGGACCATAAGACCTTCAAATATCACCTAGAAGAGCCTATAGGACCTGCCCGTCAGGCGTAAAGAAGATATCGGCCCCGAAACAGGCCTTCAAATAGCGCTCCAAACACCAAAGGGGTATACCTACGATTTTGGGGCTCGGAAGCACGGGCTCAGAATGGCCCGAAAATGATCACAATGCTTCCTACATGTGTTAGATGAAATTTTTTTTCGACGAAATGGCGTGGTAAGGGACAGACAGAGAGTTATTGAGCTAAAACTGCTAAATGGAACCGATTTTGTGCATGAATTTATATGGCGTATGCAATTCTTAATGACACCCTGGGCAGCCCAGATAGGCATACCAATTGGATAATAAGACCTTTAAATATCACCTAGAAGAGCCTATAGGACCTGCCCGTCAGGCGTAAAGAAGATATCGGCTCCGGAACAGGCCTTCAAACAGGGCTTCAAACACCAAAGGAGTATACCTACGATTGTGGGGCCCGGATGCACCGGCTCGGAATGGCCCGAAAATGATCATAATGCTTCCTACATGTGTTAGATGAAAATGTTTTGCGTAGAAATGGCGTGGTAAGGGACAGACAGGGAGATATTGGGCTAAAACTGCCAAATGCTTCCGGAGTGGCACCGATTTTGCGCAATAATTTATATGGCGTATGCAATTCTTAATGACACCCTGGGCAGCCGAGATAGGCATACCGATTGGACCATAATACCTTCAAATATCACCTAGAAGAGGCTATAGGAGCTCCCGTCAGGCGTAAAGAAGATATCAGCTCCGGAACAGGCCTTCAAACAGGGCTCCAAACACCAAAGGGGTATATCTACGATTTTGAGGCCCGGAAGCACTGCTCGGAATGGCCCGAAAATGATCACAATGCTTCCTACATGTGTTAGATGAAATTTTTTGGCGTCGAAATGGCATGGTAAGGGACAGACCTTGAGATATTGGGCTAAACTACCAAATGCATCCGGAGTGGCACCGATTTAGCGCATGAATTTATATGGCGTATGCAATTCTTAATGACACCCTGGGCAGCCGAGATAGGCATACCGATTGGACGATAAGACCTTCAAATATCACCTAGAAGAGCCTATAGGACCTGCCCGTCAGGCGTAAAGAAGATATCAGCTCCGGAACAGGCCTTCAAAAAGGGCTCCAAACACCAAAGGGGTATACCTACGATTTTGGGGCCCGGAAGCACCGGCTCGGAATGGCCCGAAAATGATCACAATGCTTCCTACATGTGTTAGATGAAATTTTTTGGCGTCGAAATGGCGTGGTAAGGGACAGACAGAGAGATATTGGGCTAAAATTGCTTTATGCTTCCGGATTGGCACCGATTTTGCGCATGAATTTATATGGCGGATGCAATTCTTAATGACACCCTGGGCAGCCGAGATAGGCATACCGATTAGACCATAAGACCTTCAAATATCACCTAGAAGAGCCTATAGGACCTGCCCGTCAGGCGTAAAGAAGATATCGACTCCAGAACAGGCCTTCAAAGAGGGCTCCAAACACCAAAGGGGTATACCTACGATTTTGGGGCCCGGATGCACCGGCTCGGAATGGCCCGAAAATGATCACAATGCGTCCTACATGTGTTAGATGAAATTTTTTGGCGTCGAAATGGCGTGGTAAGGGACAGACAGAGAGATATTGGGCTAAAATTGCTTTATGCTTCCGGATTGGCACCGATTTTGCGCATGAATTTATATGGCGGATGCAATTCTTAATGACACCCTGGGTAGCCGAGATACGCATACCGATTGGACCATAAGACCTTCAAATATCACCCAGGAGAGCCTATAGGACCTGCCCGTCAGGCGTAAAAAAGACATCGGCTCCGGAACAGGGCTCCAAACACTAAAGGGGTATACCTACGATTTTGGGGCTCGGAAGCACCGGCTTGGAATGGCCCGAAAATGATCACAATGCTTCCTACATGTGTTAGATGAAATTTTTTGGCGTCGAAATGGCATGGTAAGGGACAGACCTTGAGATATTGGGCTAAAACTACCAAATGCATCCGGAGTGGCACCGATTTAGCGCATGAATTTATATGGCGTATGCAATTCTTAATGATACCCTGGGCAGCCGAGATAGGCATACCGATTGGACGATAAGACCTTCAAATATCACCTAGAAGAGCCTATAGGACCTGCCCGTCAGGCGTAAAGAAGATATCGGCTCCGGAACAGGCCTTCAAAAAGGGCTCCAAACACCAAAGGGGTATACCTACGATTTTGGGGCCCGGAAGCACCGGCTCGGAATGGCCCGAAAATGATCACAATGCTTCCTACATGTGTTAGATGAAATTTTTTGGCGTCGAAATGGCGTGGTAAGGGACAGACAGAGAGATATTGGGCTAAAACTGCCAAATGCTTCCGGAGTGGCACCGATTTTGCGCATGAATTTATATGGCGTATGCAATTCTTAATGACACCCTGGGCAGCCGAGATAGGCATGCCGATTGGACCATAAGACCTTCAAATATCACCTAGAAGAGCCTATAAGACCTGCCCGCCAGGCGTAAAGAAGATATCGGCTCCGGAATAAGCCTTCAAACAGGGCTCCAAACACCAAAGGGGTATACCTACGATTTTGGGGCCCGGAAGCACCGGCTCGGAATGGCCCGAGAATGATCACAATGCTTCCTACATGTGTTAGATGAAATTTTTTGGCGTCGAAATGGCGTGGTAAGGGACAGACAGAGAGATATTGGGCGAAAACTGCCAAATGCTTCCGGAGTGACACCGATTTTGCGCATGAATTTATATGGCATATGCAATTCTTAATGACACCCTGGGTAGCCGAGATAGGCATACCGATTGGACCATAAGACCTTCAAATATCACCTAGAAGAGCCTATAGGACCTGCCCGTCAGGCGTAAAGAAGATATCAGCTCCGGAAAAGGCCTTCAAACAGGGCCCCAAACACCAAAGGGGTATACATACGATTTTGGGCCCGGAAGCACCGGCTCGGAATGGCCCGAAAAAGATCACAATGCTTCCTACATATGTTAGATGAAATTTTTTGGCGTCAAAATATCGTGGTAGGGGACAAACAGAGAGATATTGGGCGAAAACTGCCAAATGCTTCCGGAGTGACACCGATTTTGCGCATGAATTTATATGGCATATGCAATTCTTAATGACACCCTGGGTAGCTGAGATAGGCATACCGATTGGACCATAAGACCTTCAAATATCACTTAGGAGAGCCTATAGGACCTGCCCGTCAGGCGTAAAAAAGACATCGGCTCCGGAACAGGCCTTCAAACAGGGCTCCAAACACCAAAGGGGTATACCTACGATTTTGGGGCCCGGAAGCACCGGCTCGGAATGGCCCGAAAATGATCACAATGCTTCCTACATGTGTTAGATGAAATTTTTTGGCTTCGAAATGGCGTGGTAAGGGATAGACAGAGAGATATTGGGCTAAAACTGCCAAATGCTTCCGGAGTGGCACCGATTTTGCGCATGAATTTATATGGCGTACGCAATTCTTAATGACACCCTGGGCAGCTGAGATAGGCATGCTGATTGGACCATAAGACCTTCAAATATCACCTAGAAGAGCCTATAGGACTTGCCCGTCAGGCGTAAAGAAGATATCGGCTCCGGAACAGGCCTTCAAACAGGGCTCCAAACACCAAAGGGGTATACCTACGATTTTGGGGTCGGAAGAACCGGCTCGGAATGGCCCTAAAATGATCACAATGCTTCCTACATGTGTTAGATGAAATATTTTTGCGTCGAAATGGCGTGGTAAGGGACAGACAGAGAGATATTGGGCTAAAACTGCCAAATGCTTCCGGAGTGGCACAGATTTTGCGCATGAATTTATATGGCGTATGCAATTCTTAATGACACCCTGGGCAGCCGAGATAGGCATACCGATTGGACCATAAGACCTTCAAATATCACCTAGAAGAGCCTATAGGACCTGGCCGTCAGGCGTAAAGAAGATATCGACTCCGAAATAGGCCTTCAAACAGGGCTCCAAACACCAAAGGGGTATACCTATGATTTTGGGGCCTGGAAGCACCGACTCGGAATGGCCCGAAAATGATCACAATGCTTCCTACATGTGTTAGATGAAATTTTTTTTCGACGAAATGCCGTGGTAAGGGACAGACAGAGAGATATTGGGCTAAAACTGCCAAATGCTTCCGGAGTGGCACCGATTTTGCGCATGAATTTATATGGCGTATGCAATTCTTAATGACACCCTGGGCAGCCCAGATAGGCATACCAATTGGATAATAAGACCTTTAAATATCACCTAGAAGAGCCTATAGGACCTGCCCGTCAGGCGTAAAGAAGATATCGGCTCCGGAACAGGCCTTCAAACAGGGCTTCAAACACCAAAGGAGTATACCTACGATTGTGGGGCCCGGATGCACCGGCTCGGAATGGCCCGAAAATGATCATAATGCTTCCTACATGTGTTAGATGAAAATTTTTTTGCGTAGAAATGGCGTGGTAAGGGACAGACAGGGAGATATGGGCTAAAACTGTCAAATGCTTCCGGAGTGGCACCGATTTTGCGCAATAATTATATGGCGTATGCAATTCTTAATGACACCCTGGGCAGCCGAGATAGGCATACCGATTGGACCATAATACCTTCAAACATCACCTAGAAGAGCCTATCGGAGCTGCCCGTCAGGCGTAAAGAAGATATCGGCTCCGGAACAGGCCTTCAAACAGGGCTCCAAACACCAAAGGGGTATACCTACGATTTTGGGGTCGGAAGAACCGGCTCGGAATGGCCCTAAAATGATCACAATGCTTCCTACATGTGTTAGATGAAATATTTTTGCATCGAAATGGCGTGGTAAGGGACAGACAGAGAGATATTGGGCTAAAACTGCCAAATGCTTCCGGAGTGGCACAGATTTTGCGCATGAATTTATATGGCGTATGCAATTCTTAATGACACCCTGGGCAGCCGAGATAGGCATACCGATTGGACCATAAGACCTTCAAATATCACCTAGAAGAGCCTATAGGACCTGGCCGTCAGGCGTAAAGAAGATATCGACTCCGAAATAGGCCTTTCAAACAGGGCTCCAAACACCAAAGGGGTATACCTATGATTTTGGGGCCTGGAAGCACCGACTCGGAATGGCCCGAAAATGATCACAATGCTTCCTACATGTGTTAGATGAAATTTTTTTTCGACGAAATGCCGTGGTAAGGGACAGACAGAGAGATATTGGGCTAAAACTGCCAAATGCTTCCGGAGTGGCACCGATTTTGCGCTTGAATTTATATGGCGTATGCAATTCTTAATGACACCCTGGGCAGCCCAGATAGGCATACCAATTGGATAATAAGACCTTTAAATATCACCTAGAAGAGCCTATAGGACCTGCCCGTCAGGCGTAAAGAAGATATCGGCTCCGGAACAGGCCTTCAAACAGGGCTTCAAACACCAAAGGAGTATACCTACGATTGTGGGGCCCGGATGCACCGGCTCGGAATGGCCCGAAAATGATCATAATGCTTCCTACATGTGTTAGATGAAAATTTTTTGCGTAGAAATGGCGTGGTAAGGGACAGACAGGGAGATATTGGGCTAAAACTGTCAAATGCTTCCGGAGTGGCACCGATTTTGCGCAATAATTTATATGGCGTATGCAATTCTTAATGACACCCTGGGCAGCCGAGATAGGCATACCGATTGGACCATAATACCTTCAAACATCACCTAGAAGAGCCTATCGGAGCTGCCCGTCAGGCGTAAAGAAGATATCGGCTCCGGAACAGGCCTTCAAACAGGGCTCCAAACACCAAAGGGGTATATCTACGATTTTGGGGCCCGGAAGCACTGCTCGGAATGGCCCGAAAATGATCACAATGCTTCTTACATGTGTTAGATGAAATGTTTTTGCGACGAAATGGCGTGGTAAGGGACAGACAGAGAGATATTGGGCTAAAACTACCAAATGCTTCCGGAGTGGCACCGATTTAGCGCATGAATTTATATGGCATATGCAATTCTTAATGACACCCTGGGCAGCCGAGATAGGCATACCGATTGGACCATAAGACCTTCAAATATCACCTAGAAGAGCCTATAGGACCTGCCCGTCAGGCGTAAAGAACATATCGGCTCCAAAATAGGCCTTCAAACAGGGCTCCAAACACCA
>NW_028322598.1:0-46812 GCF_041381405.1 Jatropha curcas | reverse complement strand
GATATTGGGCTAAAACTGCCAAATGCTTACGGAGTGGCACCGATTTTGCGCATGAATTTATATGGCGTCAATTCTTAATGACACCCTGCAGCCGAGATAGGCCCGATTGGACCATAAGACCTTCAAATATCACCTAGGAGCCTATAGGACCTGCCTCAGGCTAAAGAAGACGCTCCGGAAAGCCTTCAAATAGGCTCCAACACCAAGGGGTATACCTACGATTTTGGGGCCCCGGAAGCACCGGCTCGGAATGGCCCGAAAATGATCACAATGCTTCCTACATGTGTTAGATGAAATTTTTTGGCGTCAAAATGGCGTGGTAAGGGACAGACAGAGAGATATTGGGCTAAAACTGCCAATGCTTCCGGAGTGGCACCGATTTTGCGCATGAATTTATATGGCGATGCAATTCTTAATGACACCTTGGGCAGCCGAGATAGGCATACCGATTGGACCATAAGACCTTCAAATATCACCTAGAAGAGCCTATAGGACCTGCCCGTCAGGCGTAAAGAAGATATCGGCTCCAGGAACAGGCCTTCAAACAGGGCTCCAAACACCAAAGGGGTATACCTACGATTTTGGGGCCCGGAATGCACCGGCTCGGAATGGCCGAAAATGATCACAATGCTTCCTACATGTGTTAGATGAAATTTTTTGGCGTCGAAATGGCGTGGTAGGGACAGACAGAGAGATATTGGGCTAAAACTGCCAAATGCTTCCGGAGTGGCACCGATTTTGCGCATGAATTTATATGGCGTATGCAATTCTTAATGACAACCCTGGGCAGCCGAGATAGGCATACCGATTGGACCATAAGACCTTCAAATATCACCTAGAGAGCCTATAGGACCTGCCCGTCAGGCGTAAAGAAGATATCGGCTCCGGAACAGGCCTTCAAACAGGGCTCCAAACACCAAAGGGGTATACCTACGATTTTGGGGCCCGGAAGCACCGGCTCGGAATGGCCGAAAATGATCACAATGCTTCCTACATGTGTTAGATGAAATTTTTTGCGTCGAAATGGCGTGGTAAGGGACAGACAGAGAGATATTGGGCTAAAACTGCCAAATGCTTCCGGAGTGGCACCGATTTTGCGCATGAATTTATATGGCGTATGCAATTCTTAATGACACCCTGGGCAGCCGAGATAGGCATACCGATTGGACCATAAGACCTTCAAATATCACCTAGGAAGAGCCTATAGGACCTGCCCGTCAGGCGTAAAGAAGATATCGGCTCCGGAACAGGCCTTCAAACAGGGCTCCAAACACCAAAGGGGTATACCTACGATTTTGGGGCCCGGAAGCACCGGCTCGGAATGGCCCGAAAATGATCACAATGCTTCCTACATGTGTTAGATGAAATTTTTTGGCGTCGAAATGGCGTGGTAAGGGACAGACAGAGAGATATTGGGCTAAAACTGCCAAATGCTTCCGGAGTGGCACCGATTTTGCGCATGAATTTATATGGCGTATGCAATTCTTAATGACACCCTGGGCAGCCGAGATAGGCATACCGATTGGACCATAAGACCTTCAAATATCACCTAGGAGAGCCTATAGGACCTGCCCGTCAGGCGTAAAGAAGATATCGGCTCCGGAACAGGCCTTCAAATAGGGCTCCAAACACCAAAGGGGTATACCTACGATTTTGGGGCCCGGAAGCACCGGCTCGGAATGGCCCGAAAATGATCACAATGCTTCCTACATGTGTTAGATGAAATTTTTTGGCGTCGAAATGGCGTGGTAAGGGACAGACAGAGAGATATTGGGCTAAAACTGCCAAATGCTTCCGGAGTGGCACCGATTTTGCGCATGAATTTATATGGCGTATGCAATTCTTAATGACACCCTGGGCAGCCGAGATAGGCATACCGATTGGACCATAAGACCTTCAAATATCACCTAGAAGAGCCTATAGGACCTGCCCGTCAGGCGTAAAGAAGATATCGGCTCCGGAACAGGCCTTCAAACAGGGCTCCAAACACCAAAGGGGTATACCTACGATTTTGGGGCCCGGAAGCACCGGCTCGGAATGGCCCGAAAATGATCACAATGCTTCCTACATGTGTTAGATGAAATTTTTTGGCGTCGAAATGGCGTGGTAAGGGACAGACAGAGAGATATTGGGCTAAAACTGCCAAATGCTTCCGGAGTGGCACCGATTTTGCGCATGAATTTATATGGCGTATGCAATTCTTAATGACACCCTGGGCAGCCGAGATAGGCATACCGATTGGACCATAAGACCTTCAAATATCACCTAGAAGAGCCTATAGGACCTGCCCGTCAGGCGTAAAGAAGATATCGGCTCCGGAACAGGCCTTCAAATAGGGCTCCAAACACCAAAGGGGTATACCTACGATTTTGGGGCCCGGATGCACCGGCTCGGAATGGCCCGAAAATGATCACAATGCTTCCTACATGTGTTAGATGAAATTTTTTGGCGTCGAAATGGCGTGGTAAGGGACAGACAGAGAGATATTGGGCTAAAACTGCCAAAATGCTTCCGGAGTGGCACCGATTTTGCGCATGAATTTATATGGCGTATGCAATTCTTAATGACACCCTGGGCAGCCGAGATAGGCATACCGATTGGACCATAAGACCTTCAAATATCACCTAGAAGAGCCTATAGGACCTGCCCGTCAGGCGTAAAGAAGATATCGGCTCCGGAACAGGCCTTCAAATAGGGCTCCAAACACCAAAGGGGTATACCTACGATTTTGGGGCCCGGAAGCACCGGCTCGGAATGGCCCGAAAATGATCACAATGCTTCCTACATGTGTTAGATGAAATTTTTTGCGTCGAAATGGCGTGGTAAGGGACAGACAGAGAGATATTGGGCTAAAACTGCCAAATGCTTCCGGAGTGGCACCGATTTTGCGCATGAATTTATATGGCGTATGCAATTCTTAATGACACCCTGGGCAGCCGAGATAGGCATACCGATTCGACCATAAGACCTTCAAATATCACCTAGGAGAGCCTATAGGACCTGCCCGTCAGGCGTAAAGAAGATATCGGCTCCGGAACAGGCCTTCAAACAGGGCTCCAAACACCAAAGGGGTATACCTACGATTTTGGGGCCCGGAAGCACCGGCTCGGAATGGCCCGAAAATGATCACAATGCTTCCTACATGTGTTAGATGAAATTTTTTGGCGTCGAAATGGCGTGGTAAGGGACAGACAGAGAGATATTGGGCTAAAACTGCCAAATGCTTCCGGAGTGGCACCGATTTTGCGCATGAATTTATATGGCGTATGCAATTCTTAATGACACCCTGGGCAGCCGAGATAGGCATACCGATTGGACCATAAGACCTTCAAATATCACCTAGGAGAGCCTATAGGACCTGCCCGTCAGGCGTAAAGAAGATATCGGCTCCGGAAGAAGGCCTTCAAATAGGCTCCAAACACCAAAGGGGTATACCTACGATTTTGGGGCCCGGAAGCACCGGCTCGGAATGGCCCGAAAATGATCACAATGCTTCCTACATGTGTTAGATGAAATATTTTGGCGTCGAAATGGCGTGGTAGGGGACAGACAGAGAGATATTGGGCTAAAACTGCCAAATGCTTCCGGAGTGGCACCGATTTTGCGCATGAATTTATATGGCGAATGCAATTCTTAATGACACCCTTGGGCAGCCGAGATAGGCATACCGATTGGACCATAAGACCTTCAAATATCACCTAGAAGAGCCTATAGGACCTGCCCGTCAGGCGTAAAGAAGATATCAGGCTCCGGAACAGGCCTTCAAACAGGGCTCCAAACACCAAAGGGGTATACCTACGATTTTTGGGGCCCGGAAGCACCGGCTCGGAATGGCCCGAAAATGATCACAATGCTTCCTACATGTGTTAGATGAAATTTTTTGGCGTCGAAATGGCGTGGTAAGGGATAGACAGAGAGATATTAGGCTAAAACTGCCAAATGCTTCCGGAGTGGCACCGATTTTGCGCATGAATTTATATGGCGTATGCAATTCTTAATGACACCCTAGGCAGCCGAGATAGGCATACCGATTGGACCATAAGACCTTCAAATATCACCTAGAAGAGCCTATAGGACCTGCCCGTCAGGTGTAAAGAAGATATCGGCTCCGAAACAGGCCTTCAAATAGGGCTCCAAACACCAAAGGGGTATACCTACGATTTTGGGGCCCGGAAGCACTGGCTCGGAATGGCCCGAAAATGATCACAATGCTTCCTACATGTGTTAGATGAAAATTTTTTGCGACGAAATGGCATGGTAAGGGACAGACAGAGAGATATTGGGCTAAAACTGCCAAATGCTTCCGGAGTGGCACTGATTTTGCGCATGAATTTATATGGCGTATGCAATTCTTAATGACACCCTGGGCAGCCGAGATAGGCATACCAATTGGACAATAAGACCTTTAAATATCACCTAGACGAGCCTATAGGACCTGCCCGTCAGGCGTAAAGAAGATATCGGCTCCGGAACAGGCCTTCAAATAGGGCTCCAAACACCAAAGGGGTATACCTACGATTTTGGGACCCGGATGCACCGGCTCAGAATGGCCCGAAAATAATCACAATGCTTCCTACATGTGTTAGATGAAATTTTTTGGCGTCGAAATGGCATGGTAAGGGACAGACAGAGAGATATTGGGCTAAAACTGCTTAATGCTTCCAGATTGGCACCGATTTTGCGCATGAATTTATATGGCGTAATGCAATTCTTAATGACACCCTGGGCAGCCGAGATAGGCATACCGATTGGACCATAAGACCTTCAAATATCACCTAGAAGAGCCTATAGGAGCTGCCCGCAAGCGTAAAGAAGATATCGGCTCCGGAACAGGCCTTCAAATACGGCTCCAAACACCAAAGGGGTATACCTACGATTTTGGGGCCCGGATGCACCGGCTCGGAATGGCCTGAAAATGATCACAATGCTTCCTACATGTGTTAGATGAAATTTTTTTGCGTAGAAATGGCGTGGTAAGGGACAGACAGAGAGACATTGGTCTAAAACTCCTGAATGCTTCCGGAGTGGAACCGATTTTGCGCATGAATTTATATGGCGTATGCAATTCTTAATGATACCCTGGGCAGCCGAGATAGGCATACCGATTCGACCATAAGACCTTTAAATATCACCTAGGAGAGCCTATAGGACCTGCCCGTCAGGCGTAAAGAAAATATCGGCTCCGGAACAGGCCTTCAAACAGGGCTCCAAACACCAAAGGGGTATACCTACGATTTTGGGGCCCGGAAGCACCGTCTCAGAATGGCCCGAAAATGATCACAATGCTTTGCTACATGTGTTAGATGAAATTGTTTGGCGTCAAAATGGCGTGGTAAGGGACAGACAGAGAGATATTGGGCTAAAACTGCCAAATGCTTACGGAGTGGCACCGATTTTGCGCATGAATTTATATGGCGTATGCAATTCTTAATGACACCCTGGGCAGCCGAGATAGGCATACCGATTGGACCATAAGACCTTCAAATATCACCTAGGAGAGCCTATAGGACCTGCCCGTCAGGCGTAAAGAAGACATCGGCTCCGGAAGAAGCCTTCAAATAGGCTCCAAACACCAAAGGGGTATACCTACGATTTTGGGGCTCGGAAGCACCGGCTCGGAATGGCCCGAAAATGATCACAATGCTTCCTACATGTGTTAGATGAAATATTTTGGCGTCAAAATGGCGTGGTAGGGGACAGACAGAGAGATATTGGGCTAAAACTGCCAAATGCTTCCGGAGTGGCACCGATTTTGCGCATGAATTTATATGGCGAATGCAATTCTTAATGACACCTTGGGCAGCCGAGATAGGCATACCGATTGGACCATAAGACCTTTAAATATCACCTAGAAGAGCCTATAGGACCTGCCCGTCAGGCGTAAAGAAGATATCAGCTCCGGAACAGGCCTTCAAACAGGGCCCCAAAAACCAAAGGGGTATACATACGATTTTGGGGCCCGGAAGCACCGGCTCGGAATGGCCCGAAAAAGATCACAATGCTTCCTACATGTGTTAGATGAAATTTTTTGGCGTCGAAATGGCGTGGTAAGGGATAGACAGAGAGATATTAGGCTAAAACTGCCAAATGCTTCCGGAGTGGCACCGATTTTGCGCATGAATTTATATGGCGTATGCAATTCTTAATGACACCCTAGGCAGCCGAGATAGGCATACCGATTGGACCATAAGACCTTCAAATATCACCTAGAAGAGCCTATAGGACCTGCCCGTCAGGTGTAAAGAAGATATCGGCTCCGAAACAGGCCTTCAAATAGGGCTCCAAACACCAAAGGGGTATACCTACGATTTTGGGGCCCGGAAGCACTGGCTCGGAATGGCCCGAAAATGATCACAATGCTTCCTACATGTGTTAGATGAAAATTTTTTGCGACGAAATGGCATGGTAAGGGACAGACAGAGAGATATTGGGCTAAAACTGCCAAATGCTTCCGGAGTGGCACTGATTTTGCGCATGAATTTATATGGCGTATGCAATTCTTAATGACACCCTGGGCAGCCGAGATAGGCATACCAATTGGACAATAAGACCTTTAAATATCACCTAGACGAGCCTATAGGACCTGCCCGTCAGGCGTAAAGAAGATATCGGCTCCGGAACAGGCCTTCAAATAGGGCTCCAAACACCAAAGGGGTATACCTACGATTTTGGGACCCGGATGCACCGGCTCAGAATGGCCCGAAAATAATCACAATGCTTCCTACATGTGTTAGATGAAATTTTTTGGCGTCGAAATGGCATGGTAAGGGACAGACAGAGAGATATTGGGCTAAAACTGCTTAATGCTTCCAGGATTGGCACCGATTTTGCGCATGAATTTATATGGCGTAATGCAATTCTTAATGACACCCTGGGCAGCCGAGATAGGCATACCGATTGGACCATAAGACCTTCAAATATCACCTAGAAGAGCCTATAGGAGCTGTCCCGCCAGGCGTAAAGAAGATATCGGCTCCGGAACAGGCCTTCAAATACGGCTCCAAACACCAAAGGGGTATACCTACGATTTTGGGGCCCGGATGCACCGGCTCGGAATGGCCTGAAAATGATCACAATGCTTCCTACATGTGTTAGATGAAATTTTTTTGCGTAGAAATGGCGTGGTAAGGGACAGACAGAGAGACATTGGTCTAAAACTCCTGAATGCTTCCGGAGTGGAACCGATTTTGCGCATGAATTTATATGGCGTATGCAATTCTTAATGATACCCTGGGCAGCCGAGATAGGCATACCGATTCGACCATAAGACCTTTAAATATCACCTAGGAGAGCCTATAGGACCTGCCCGTCAGGCGTAAAGAAAATATCGGCTCCGGAACAGGCCTTCAAACAGGGCTCCAAACACCAAAGGGGTATACCTACGATTTTGGGGCCCGGAAGCACCGTCTCAGAATGGCCCGAAAATGATCACAATGCTTTGCTACATGTGTTAGATGAAATTGTTTGGCGTCAAAATGGCGTGGTAAGGGACAGACAGAGAGATATTGGGCTAAAACTGCCAAATGCTTACGGAGTGGCACCGATTTTGCGCATGAATTTATATGGCGTATGCAATTCTTAATGACACCCTGGGCAGCCGAGATAGGCATACCGATTGGACCATAAGACCTTCAAATATCACCTAGGAGAGCCTATAGGACCTGCCCGTCAGGCGTAAAGAAGACATCGGCTCCGGAAGAAGCCTTCAAATAGGCTCCAAACACCAAAGGGGTATACCTACGATTTTGGGGCTCGGAAGCACCGGCTCGGAATGGCCCGAAAATGATCACAATGCTTCCTACATGTGTTAGATGAAATATTTTGGCGTCGAAATGGCGTGGTAGGGACAGACAGAGAGATATTGGGCTAAAACTGCCAAATGCTTCCGGAGTGGCACCGATTTTGCGCATGAATTTATATGGCGTATGCAATTCTTAATGACACCCTGGGCAGCCGAGATAGGCATACCGATTGGACCATAAGACCTTCAAATATCACCTAGAAGAGCCTATAGGACCTGCCCGTCAGGCGTAAAGAAGATATCAGCTCCGGAACAGGCCTTCAAACAGGGCTCCAAACACCAAAGGGGTATACCTACGATTTTTGGGGCCCGGAAGCACCGGCTCGGAATGGCCCGAAAATGATCACAATGCTTCCTACATGTGTTAGATGAAATTTTTTGGCGTCGAAATGGCGTGGTAAGGGATAGACAGAGAGATATTAGGCAAAAACTGCCAAATGCTTCCGGAGTGGCACCGATTTTGCGCATGAATTTATATGGCGTATGCAATTCTTAATGACACCCTAGGCAGCCGAGATAGGCATGCCGATTGGACCATAAGACCTTCAAATATCACCTAGAAGAGCCTATAGGACCTGCCCGTCAGGCGTAAAGATGATATCGGCTCCGGAACAGGCCTTCAAATAGGGCTCCAAACACCAAAGGGGTATACCTATGATTTTGGGGCTCGGAAGCACCGGCTCGGAATGGCCCTAAAATGATCACAATGCTTCCTACATGTGTTAGATGAAATTTTTTTGCGTCGAAATGGCGTGGTAAGGGACAGACATAGAGATATTGGGCTAAAACTGCCAAATGCTTCCGGAGTGGCACCGATTTTGCGCATGAATTTATATGGCGTATGCAATTCTCAATGACACCCTTGGCAGCCGAGATAGGCATACCGATTGGACCATAAGACCTTCAAATATCACCTGGAAGAGCCTATAGGACCTGCCCGTCAGGCGTAAAGAAGATATCGGCTCCGGAACAGGCCTTCAAACAGGGCTCCAAACACCAAAGGGGTATACCTACGATTTTGGGGCCCGGAAGCACCGGCTCGGAATGGCCCGAAAATGATCACAATGCTTCCTACATGTGTTAGATGAAATTTTTTGGCGTCGAAATGGCGTGGTAAGGGACTAGACAGAGAGATATTGGGCTAAAACTGCCAAATGCTTCCGGAGTGGCACCGATTTTGCGCATGAATTTATATGGCGTATGCAATTCTTAATGACACCCTAGGCAGCCGAGATAGGCATGCCGATTGGACAATAAGACCTTCAAATATCACTTAGAAGAGCCTATAGGACCTGCCCCTCAGGCGTAAAGATGATATCGGCTCCGGAACAGGCCTTCAAATAGGGCTCCAAACACCAAAGGGGTATACCTATGATTTTGGGGCTCGGAAGCACCGGCTCGGAATGGCCCTAAAATGATCACAATGCTTCCTACATGTGTTAGATGAAATTTTTTTGCGTCGAAATGGCGTGGTAAGGGACAGACAGAGAGATATTGGGCTAAAACTGCCAAATGCTTCCGGAGTGGCACCGATTTTGCACATGAATTTATTTGGCGTATGCAATTCTTAATGACACCCTGGGCAGCCGAGATAGGCATACCGATTAGACCATAAGACCTTCAAATATCACCTAGGAGAGCCTATAGGACCTGCCCGTCAGGCGTAAAGAAGATATCGGCTCCGGAACAAGCCTTCAAACAGGGCTCCAAACACCAAAGGGGTATACCTACGATTTTGGGGCCCGGAAGCACCGGCTCGGAATGGCCCGAAAATGATCACAATGCTTCCTACATGTGTTAGATGAAATTTTTTGCGTCGAAATGGCGTGGTAAGGGACAGACAGAGAGATATTGGGCTAAAACTGCCAAATGCTTCCGGAGTGGCACCGATTTTGCGCATGAATTTATATGGCGTATGCAATTCTCAATGACACCCTGGGCAGCCGAGATAGGCATACCGATTGGACCATAAGACCTTCAAATATCACCTAGGAGAGCCTATAGGACCTGCCCGTCAGGCGTAAAGAAGATATCGGCTCCGGAATAGGCCTTCAAACAGGGCTCCAAACACCAAAGGGGTATACCTACGATTTTGGGGCCCGGAAGCACCGGCTCGGAATGGCCCGAAAATGATCACAATGCTTCCTACATGTGTTAGATGAAATTTTTTGCGTAGAAATGGCGTGGTAAGGGACAGACAGAGAGATATTGGGCTAAAACTGCCAAATGCTTCCGGAGTGGCACCGATTTTGCGCATGAATTTATATGGCGTATGCAATTCTTAATGACACCCTGGGCAGCCGAGATAGGCATACCGATTGGACCATAAGACCTTCAAATATCACCTAGGAAGAGCCTATAGGACCTGCCCGTCAGGCGTAAAGAAGATATCGGCTCCGGAACAGGCCTTCAAACAGGGCTCCAAACACCAAAGGGGTATACCTACGATTTTGGGGCCCGGAAGCACCGGCTCGGAATGGCCCGAAAATGATCACAATGCTTCCTACATGTGTGAGATGAAATTTTTTGGCGTCGAAATGGCGTGGTAAGGGACAGACAGAGAGATATTGGGCTAAAACTGCCAAATGCTTCCGGAGTGGCACCGATTTTGCACATGAATTTATTTGGCGTATGCAATTCTTAATGACACCCTGGGCAGCCGAGATAGGCATACCGATTAGACCATAAGACCTTCAAATATCACCTAGGAGAGCCTATAGGACCTGCCCGTCAGGCGTAAAGAAGATATCGGCTCCGGAACAAGCCTTCAAACAGGGCTCCAAACACCAAAGGGGTATACCTACGATTTTGGGGCCTAGAAGCACCGGCTCGGAATGGCCCGAAAATGATCACAATGTTTCCTACATGTGTTAGATGAAATTTTTTGGCGTCGAAATGGCGTGGTAAGGGACAGACAGAGAGGTATTGGGCTAAAACTGCCAAATGCTTCCGGAGTGGCACCGATTTTGCGCATGAATTTATATGGCATATGCAATTCTTAATGACACCCTGGGCAGCCGATATAGGCGTACCGATTGGACCATAAGACCTTCAAATATCACCTAGAAGAGCCTATAGGACCTGCCCGTCAGGCGTAAAGAAGATATCGGCTCCGGAACAGGCCTTCAAACAGGGCTCCAAACACCAAAGGGGTATACCTACGATTTTGGGGCCCGGAAGCACCGGCTCGGAATGGCCCGAAAATGATCACAATGCTTCCTACATGTGTTAGATGAAATTTTTTGGCGTCGAAATGGCGTGGTAAGGGACAGACAGAGAGATATTGGGCTAAAACTGCCAAATGCTTCCGGAGTGGCACCGATTTTGCGCATGAATTTATATGGCGTATGCAATTCTTAATGACACCCTAGGCAGCCGAGATAGGCATACCGATTGGACCATAAGACCTTCAAATATCACCTAGAAGAGCCTATAGGACCTGCCCGTCAGGCGTAAAGAAGATATCGGCTCCGGAACAGGCCTTCAAATAGGGCTCCAAACACCAAAGGGGTATACCTACGATTTTGGGGCCCGGAAGCACCGGCTCGGAATGGCCCTAAAATGATCACAATGCTTCCTACATGTGTTAGATGAAATTTTTTTGCGTCGAAATGGCGTGGTAAGGGACAGACAGAGAGATATTGGGCTAAAACTGCCAAATGCTTCCGGAGTGGCACCGATTTTGCGCATGAATTTATATGGCGTATGCAATTCTTAATGACACCCTGGGCAGCCGAGATAGGCATACCGATTAGGACCATAAGACCTTCAAATATCACCTAGGAGAGCCTATAGGACCTGCCCGTCAGGCGTAAAGAAGATATCGGCTCCGGAACAGGCCTTCAAACAGGGCTCCAAACACCAAAGGGGTATACCTACGATTTTGGGGCCCGGAAGCACCGGCTCGGAATGGCCTAAAAATGATTACAATGCTTCCTACATGTGTTAGATGAAATTTTTTTGCGTCGAAATGGCGTGGTAAGGGACAGACAGAGAGATATTGGGCTAAAACTGCCAAATGCTTCCGGAGTGGCACCGATTTTGCGCATGAATTTATATGGCGTATGCAATTCTCAATGACACCCTGGGCAGCCGAGATAGGCATACCGATTGGACCATAAGACCTTCAAATATCGCCTAGGAGAGCCTATAGGACCTGCCCGTCAGGCGTAAAGAAGATATCGGCTCCGGAATAGGCCTTCAAACAGGGCTCCAAACACCAAAGGGGTATACCTACGATTTTGGGGCCCGGAAGCACCGGCTCGGAATGGCCCGAAAATGATCACATTGCTTCCTACATGTGTTAGATGAAATTGTTTTGCATAGAAATGGCCTGGTAAGGGACAGACAGAGAGATATTGGGCTAAAACTGCCAAATGCTTCCGGAGTGGCACCGATTTTGCGCATGAATTTATATGGCGTATGCAATTCTCAATGACACCCTGGGCAGCCGAGATAGGCATACCGATTGGACCATAAGACCTTCAAATATCACCTGGAAGAGCCTATAGGACCTGCCCGTCAGGCGTAAAGAAGATATCCGCTCCGGAACAGGCCTTCAAACAGGGCTCCAAACACCAAAGGGGTATACCTACGATTTTGGGGCCCGGAAGCACCGGCTCGGAATGGCCCGAAAATGATCACAATGCTTCCTACATGTGTTAGATGAAATTTTTTGGCGTCGAAATGGCGTGGTAAGGGACAGACAGAGAGATATTGGGCTAAAACTGCCAAATGCTTCCGGAGTGGCACCGATTTTGCGCATGAATTTATATGGCGTATGCAATTCTTAATGACACCCTAGGCAGCCGAGATAGGCATACCGATTGGACCATAAGACCTTCAAATATCACCTAGAAGAGCCTATAGGACCTGCCCGTCAGGCGTAAAGAAGATATCGGCTCCGGAACAGGCCTTCAAACAGGGCTCCAAACACCAAAGGGGTATACCTACGATTTTGGGGCCCGGAAGCACCGGCTCGGAATGGCCCGAAAATGATCACAATGCTTCCTACATGTGTTAGATGAAATTTTTTGGCGTCGAAATGGCGTGGTAAGGGACAGACAGAGAGATATTGGGCTAAAACTGCCAAATGCTTCCGGAGTGGCACCGATTTTGCGCATGAATTTATATGGCGTATGCAATTCTTAATGACACCCTGGGCAGCCGAGATAGGCATACCGATTGGACCATAAGACCTTCAAATATCACCTAGAAGAGCCTATAGGACCTGCCCGTCAGGCGTAAAGAAGATATCGGCTCCGGAACAGGCCTTCAAACAGGGCTCCAAACACCAAAGGGGTATACCTACGATTTTGGGGCCCGGAAGCACCGGCTCGGAATGGCCCGAAAATGATCACAATGCTTCCTACATGTGTTAGATGAAATTTTTTGGCGTCGAAATGGCGTGGTAAGGGACAGACAGAGAGATATTGGGCTAAAACTGCCAAATGCTTCCGGAGTGGCACCGATTTTGCGCATGAATTTATATGGCGTATGCAATTCTTAATGACACCCTAGGCAGCCGAGATAGGCATACCGATTGGACCATAAGACCTTCAAATATCACCTAGAAGAGCCTATAGGACCTGCCCGTCAGGCGTAAAGAAGATATCGGCTCCGGAACAGGCCTTCAAATAGGGCTCCAAACACCAAAGGGGTATACCTACGATTTTGGGGCCCGGAAGCACCGGCTCGGAATGGCCCTAAAATGATCACAATGCTTCCTACATGTGTTAGATGAAATTTTTTGCGTCGAAATGGCGTGGTAAGGGACAGACAGAGAGATATTGGGCTAAAACTGCCAAATGCTTCCGGAGTGGCACCGATTTTGCGCATGAATTTATATGGCGTATGCAATTCTTAATGACACCCTGGGCAGCCGAGATAGGCATACCGATTAGGACCATAAGACCTTCAAATATCACCTAGGAGAGCCTATAGGACCTGCCCGTCAGGCGTAAAGAAGATATCGGCTCCGGAACAGGCCTTCAAACAGGGCTCCAAACACCAAAGGGGTATACCTACGATTTTGGGGCCCGGAAGCACCGGCTCGGAATGGCCCGAAAATGATCACAATGCTTCCTACATGTGTTAGATGAAATTTTTTGCGTCGAAATGGCGTGGTAAGGGACAGACAGAGAGATATTGGGCTAAAACTGCCAAATGCTTCCGGAGTGGCACCGATTTTGCGCATGAATTTATATGGCGTATGCAATTCTTAATGACACCCTGGGCAGCCGAGATAGGCATACCGATTGGACCATAAGACCTTCAAATATCACCTAGAAGAGCCTATAGGACCTGCCCGTCAGGCGTAAAGAAGATATCGGCTCCGGAACAGGCCTTCAAACAGGGCTCCAAACACCAAAGGGGTATACCTACGATTTTGGGGCCCGGAAGCACCGGCTCGGAATGGCCCGAAAATGATCACAATGCTTCCTACATGTGTTAGATGAAATTTTTTGCATCGAAATGGCGTGGTAAGGGACAGACAGAGAGATATTGGGCTAAAACTGCCAAATGCTTCCGGAGTGGCACCGATTTTGCGCATGAATTTATATGGCGTATGCAATTCTTAATGACACCCTGGGCAGCCGAGATAGGCATACCGATTGGACCATAAGACCTTCAAATATCACCTAGAAGAGCCTATAGGACCTGCCCGTCAGGCGTAAAGAAGATATCGGCTCCGGAACAGGCCTTCAAACAGGGCTCCAAACACCAAAGGGGTATACCTACGATTTTGGGGCCCGGAAGCACCGGCTCGGAATGGCCCGAAAATGATCACAATGCTTCCTACATGTGTTAGATGAAATTTTTTGGCGTCGAAATGGCGTGGTAAGGGACAGACAGAGAGATATTGGGCTAAAACTGCCAAATGCTTCCGGAGTGGCACCGATTTTGCGCATGAATTTATATGGCGTATGCAATTCTTAATGACACCCTAGGCAGCCGAGATAGGCATACCGATTGGACCATAAGACCTTCAAATATCACCTAGAAGAGCCTATAGGACCTGCCCGTCAGGCGTAAAGAAGATATCGGCTCCGGAACAGGCCTTCAAACAGGGCTCCAAACACCAAAGGGGTATACCTACGATTTTGGGGCCCGGAAGCACCGGCTCGGAATGGCCCGAAAATGATCACAATGCTTCCTACATGTGTTAGATGAAATTTTTTGGCGTCGAAATGGCGTGGTAAGGGACAGACAGAGAGATATTGGGCTAAAACTGCCAAATGCTTCCGGAGTGGCACCGATTTTGCGCATGAATTTATATGGCGTATGCAATTCTTAATGACACCCTGGGCAGCCGAGATAGGCATACCGATTGGACCATAAGACCTTCAAATATCACCTAGAAGAGCCTATAGGACCTGCCCGTCAGGCGTAAAGAAGATATCGGCTCCGGAACAGGCCTTCAAACAGGGCTCCAAACACCAAAGGGGTATACCTACGATTTTGGGGCCCGGAAGCACCGGCTCGGAATGGCCCGAAAATGATCACAATGCTTCCTACATGTGTTAGATGAAATTTTTTGGCGTCGAAATGGCGTGGTAAGGGACAGACAGAGAGATATTGGGCTAAAACTGCCAAATGCTTCCGGAGTGGCACCGATTTTGCGCATGAATTTATATGGCGTATGCAATTCTTAATGACACCCTGGGCAGCCGAGATAGGCATACCGATTGGACCATAAGACCTTCAAATATCACCTAGAAGAGCCTATAGGACCTGCCCGTCAGGCGTAAAGAAGATATCGGCTCCGGAACAGGCCTTCAAACAGGGCTCCAAACACCAAAGGGGTATACCTACGATTTTGGGGCCCGGAAGCACCGGCTCGGAATGGCCCGAAAATGATCACAATGCTTCCTACATGTGTTAGATGAAATTTTTTGGCGTCGAAATGGCGTGGTAAGGGACAGACAGAGAGATATTGGGCTAAAACTGCCAAATGCTTCCGGAGTGGCACCGATTTTGCGCATGAATTTATATGGCGTATGCAATTCTTAATGACACCCTGGGCAGCCGAGATAGGCATACCGATTGGACCATAAGACCTTCAAATATCACCTAGAAGAGCCTATAGGACCTGCCCGTCAGGCGTAAAGAAGATATCGGCTCCGGAACAGGCCTTCAAACAGGGCTCCAAACACCAAAGGGGTATACCTACGATTTTGGGGCCCGGAAGCACCGGCTCGGAATGGCCCGAAAATGATCACAATGCTTCCTACATGTGTTAGATGAAATTTTTTGGCGTCGAAATGGCGTGGTAAGGGACAGACAGAGAGATATTGGGCTAAAACTGCCAAATGCTTCCGGAGTGGCACCGATTTTGCGCATGAATTTATATGGCGTATGCAATTCTTAATGACACCCTGGGCAGCCGAGATAGGCATACCGATTGGACCATAAGACCTTCAAATATCACCTAGAAGAGCCTATAGGACCTGCCCGTCAGGCGTAAAGAAGATATCGGCTCCGGAACAGGCCTTCAAACAGGGCTCCAAACACCAAAGGGGTATACCTACGATTTTGGGGCCCGGAAGCACCGGCTCGGAATGGCCCGAAAATGATCACAATGCTTCCTACATGTGTTAGATGAAATTTTTTGGCGTCGAAATGGCGTGGTAAGGGACAGACAGAGAGATATTGGGCTAAAACTGCCAAATGCTTCCGGAGTGGCACCGATTTTGCGCATGAATTTATATGGCGTATGCAATTCTTAATGACACCCTGGGCAGCCGAGATAGGCATACCGATTGGACCATAAGACCTTCAAATATCACCTAGAAGAGCCTATAGGACCTGCCCGTCAGGCGTAAAGAAGATATCGGCTCCGGAACAGGCCTTCAAACAGGGCTCCAAACACCAAAGGGGTATACCTACGATTTTGGGGCCCGGAAGCACCGGCTCGGAATGGCCCGAAAATGATCACAATGCTTCCTACATGTGTTAGATGAAATTTTTTGGCGTCGAAATGGCGTGGTAAGGGACAGACAGAGAGATATTGGGCTAAAACTGCCAAATGCTTCCGGAGTGGCACCGATTTTGCGCATGAATTTATATGGCGTATGCAATTCTTAATGACACCCTGGGCAGCCGAGATAGGCATACCGATTGGACCATAAGACCTTCAAATATCACCTAGAAGAGCCTATAGGACCTGCCCGTCAGGCGTAAAGAAGATATCGGCTCCGGAACAGGCCTTCAAACAGGGCTCCAAACACCAAAGGGGTATACCTACGATTTTGGGGCCCGGAAGCACCGGCTCGGAATGGCCCGAAAATGATCACAATGCTTCCTACATGTGTTAGATGAAATTTTTTGGCGTCGAAATGGCGTGGTAAGGGACAGACAGAGAGATATTGGGCTAAAACTGCCAAATGCTTCCGGAGTGGCACCGATTTTGCGCATGAATTTATATGGCGTATGCAATTCTTAATGACACCCTGGGCAGCCGAGATAGGCATACCGATTGGACCATAAGACCTTCAAATATCACCTAGAAGAGCCTATAGGACCTGCCCGTCAGGCGTAAAGAAGATATCGGCTCCGGAACAGGCCTTCAAACAGGGCTCCAAACACCAAAGGGGTATACCTACGATTTTGGGGCCCGGAAGCACCGGCTCGGAATGGCCCGAAAATGATCACAATGCTTCCTACATGTGTTAGATGAAATTTTTTGGCGTCGAAATGGCGTGGTAAGGGACAGACAGAGAGATATTGGGCTAAAACTGCCAAATGCTTCCGGAGTGGCACCGATTTTGCGCATGAATTTATATGGCGTATGCAATTCTTAATGACACCCTGGGCAGCCGAGATAGGCATACCGATTGGACCATAAGACCTTCAAATATCACCTAGAAGAGCCTATAGGACCTGCCCGTCAGGCGTAAAGAAGATATCGGCTCCGGAACAGGCCTTCAAACAGGGCTCCAAACACCAAAGGGGTATACCTACGATTTTGGGGCCCGGAAGCACCGGCTCGGAATGGCCCGAAAATGATCACAATGCTTCCTACATGTGTTAGATGAAATTTTTTGCGTCGAAATGGCGTGGTAAGGGACAGACAGAGAGATATTGGGCTAAAACTGCCAAATGCTTCCGGAGTGGCACCGATTTTGCGCATGAATTTATATGGCGTATGCAATTCTTAATGACACCCTGGGCAGCCGAGATAGGCATACCGATTGGACCATAAGACCTTCAAATATCACCTAGAAGAGCCTATAGGACCTGCCCGTCAGGCGTAAAGAAGATATCGGCTCCGGAACAGGCCTTCAAACAGGGCTCCAAACACCAAAGGGGTATACCTACGATTTTGGGGCCCGGAAGCACCGGCTCGGAATGGCCCGAAAATGATCACAATGCTTCCTACATGTGTTAGATGAAATTTTTTTGCGTCGAAATGGCGTGGTAAGGGACAGACAGAGAGATATTGGGCTAAAACTGCCAAATGCTTCCGGAGTGGCACCGATTTTGCGCATGAATTTATATGGCGTATGCAATTCTTAATGACACCCTGGGCAGCCGAGATAGGCATACCGATTGGACCATAAGACCTTCAAATATCACCTAGAAGAGCCTATAGGACCTGCCCGTCAGGCGTAAAGAAGATATCGGCTCCGGAACAGGCCTTCAAACAGGGCTCCAAACACCAAAGGGGTATACCTACGATTTTGGGGCCCGGAAGCACCGGCTCGGAATGGCCCGAAAATGATCACAATGCTTCCTACATGTGTTAGATGAAATTTTTTGCGTCGAAATGGCGTGGTAAGGGACAGACAGAGAGATATTGGGCTAAAACTGCCAAATGCTTCCGGAGTGGCACCGATTTTGCGCATGAATTTATATGGCGTATGCAATTCTTAATGACACCCTGGGCAGCCGAGATAGGCATACCGATTGGACCATAAGACCTTCAAATATCACCTAGAAGAGCCTATAGGACCTGCCCGTCAGGCGTAAAGAAGATATCGGCTCCGGAACAGGCCTTCAAACAGGGCTCCAAACACCAAAGGGGTATACCTACGATTTTGGGGCCCGGAAGCACCGGCTCGGAATGGCCCGAAAATGATCACAATGCTTCCTACATGTGTTAGATGAAATTTTTTGGCGTCGAAATGGCGTGGTAAGGGACAGACAGAGAGATATTGGGCTAAAACTGCCAAATGCTTCCGGAGTGGCACCGATTTTGCGCATGAATTTATATGGCGTATGCAATTCTTAATGACACCCTGGGCAGCCGAGATAGGCATACCGATTGGACCATAAGACCTTCAAATATCACCTAGAAGAGCCTATAGGACCTGCCCGTCAGGCGTAAAGAAGATATCGGCTCCGGAACAGGCCTTCAAACAGGGCTCCAAACACCAAAGGGGTATACCTACGATTTTGGGGCCCGGAAGCACCGGCTCGGAATGGCCCGAAAATGATCACAATGCTTCCTACATGTGTTAGATGAAATTTTTTGGCGTCGAAATGGCGTGGTAAGGGACAGACAGAGAGATATTGGGCTAAAACTGCCAAATGCTTCCGGAGTGGCACCGATTTTGCGCATGAATTTATATGGCGTATGCAATTCTTAATGACACCCTGGGCAGCCGAGATAGGCATACCGATTGGACCATAAGACCTTCAAATATCACCTAGAAGAGCCTATAGGACCTGCCCGTCAGGCGTAAAGAAGATATCGGCTCCGGAACAGGCCTTCAAACAGGGCTCCAAACACCAAAGGGGTATACCTACGATTTTGGGGCCCGGAAGCACCGGCTCGGAATGGCCCGAAAATGATCACAATGCTTCCTACATGTGTTAGATGAAATTTTTTGCGTCGAAATGGCGTGGTAAGGGACAGACAGAGAGATATTGGGCTAAAACTGCCAAATGCTTCCGGAGTGGCACCGATTTTGCGCATGAATTTATATGGCGTATGCAATTCTTAATGACACCCTGGGCAGCCGAGATAGGCATACCGATTGGACCATAAGACCTTCAAATATCACCTAGAAGAGCCTATAGGACCTGCCCGTCAGGCGTAAAGAAGATATCGGCTCCGGAACAGGCCTTCAAACAGGGCTCCAAACACCAAAGGGGTATACCTACGATTTTGGGGCCCGGAAGCACCGGCTCGGAATGGCCCGAAAATGATCACAATGCTTCCTACATGTGTTAGATGAAATTTTTTGGCGTCGAAATGGCGTGGTAAGGGACAGACAGAGAGATATTGGGCTAAAACTGCCAAATGCTTCCGGAGTGGCACCGATTTTGCGCATGAATTTATATGGCGTATGCAATTCTTAATGACACCCTGGGCAGCCGAGATAGGCATACCGATTGGACCATAAGACCTTCAAATATCACCTAGAAGAGCCTATAGGACCTGCCCGTCAGGCGTAAAGAAGATATCGGCTCCGGAACAGGCCTTCAAACAGGGCTCCAAACACCAAAGGGGTATACCTACGATTTTGGGGCCCGGAATGCACCGGCTCGGAATGGCCCGAAAATGATCACAATGCTTCCTACATGTGTTAGATGAAATTTTTTGGCGTCGAAATGGCGTGGTAAGGGACAGACAGAGAGATATTGGGCTAAAACTGCCAAATGCTTCCGGAGTGGCACCGATTTTGCGCATGAATTTATATGGCGTATGCAATTCTTAATGACACCCTGGGCAGCCGAGATAGGCATACCGATTGGACCATAAGACCTTCAAATATCACCTAGAAGAGCCTATAGGACCTGCCCGTCAGGCGTAAAGAAGATATCGGCTCCGGAACAGGCCTTCAAACAGGGCTCCAAACACCAAAGGGGTATACCTACGATTTTGGGGCCCGGAAGCACCGGCTCGGAATGGCCCGAAAATGATCACAATGCTTCCTACATGTGTTAGATGAAATTTTTTGGCGTCGAAATGGCGTGGTAAGGGACAGACAGAGAGATATTGGGCTAAAACTGCCAAATGCTTCCGGAGTGGCACCGATTTTGCGCATGAATTTATATGGCGTATGCAATTCTTAATGACACCCTAGGCAGCCGAGATAGGCATACCGATTGGACCATAAGACCTTCAAATATCACCTAGAAGAGCCTATAGGACCTGCCCGTCAGGCGTAAAGAAGATATCGGCTCCGGAACAGGCCTTCAAACAGGGCTCCAAACACCAAAGGGGTATACCTACGATTTTGGGGCCCGGAAGCACCGGCTCGGAATGGCCCGAAAATGATCACAATGCTTCCTACATGTGTTAGATGAAATTTTTTGGCGTCGAAATGGCGTGGTAAGGGACAGACAGAGAGATATTGGGCTAAAACTGCCAAATGCTTCCGGAGTGGCACCGATTTTGCGCATGAATTTATATGGCGTATGCAATTCTTAATGACACCCTGGGCAGCCGAGATAGGCATACCGATTGGACCATAAGACCTTCAAATATCACCTAGAAGAGCCTATAGGACCTGCCCGTCAGGCGTAAAGAAGATATCGGCTCCGGAACAGGCCTTCAAATACGGCTCCAAACACCAAAGGGGTATACCTACGATTTTGGGGCCCGGAATGCACCGGCTCGGAATGGCCCGAAAATGATCACAATGCTTCCTACATGTGTTAGATGAAATTTTTTGGCGTAGAAATGGCGTGGTAAGGGACAGACAGAGAGATATTGGGCTAAAACTGCCAAATGCTTCCGGAGTGGCACCGATTTTGCGCATGAATTTATATGGCGTATGCAATTCTTAATGACACCCTGGGCAGCCGAGATAGGCATACCGATTGGACCATAAGACCTTCAAATATCACCTAGAAGAGCCTATAGGACCTGCCCGTCAGGCGTAAAGAAGATATCGGCTCCGGAACAGGCCTTCAAACAGGGCTCCAAACACCAAAGGGGTATACCTACGATTTTGGGGCCCGGAAGCACCGGCTCGGAATGGCCCGAAAATGATCACAATGCTTCCTACATGTGTTAGATGAAATTTTTTGGCGTCGAAATGGCGTGGTAAGGGACAGACAGAGAGATATTGGGCTAAAACTGCCAAATGCTTCCGGAGTGGCACCGATTTTGCGCATGATATTATATGGCGTATGCAATTCTTAATGACACCCTAGGCAGCCGAGATAGGCATACCGATTGGACCATAAGACCTTCAAATATCACCTAGAAGAGCCTATAGGAGCCTGCCCGTCAGGCATAAAGAAGATATCGGCTCCGGAACAGGCCTTCAAATACGGCTCCAAACACCAAAGGGGTATACCTACGATTTTGGGGCCCGGATGCACCGGCTCGGAATGGCCCGAAAATGATCAGAATGCTTCCTACATGTGTTAGATGAAATTTTTTGGCGTAGAAATGGCGTGGTAAGGGACAGACAGAGAGATATTGGGCTAAAACTGCCAAATGCTTCCGGAGTGGCACTGATTTTGCGCATGAATTTATATGGCGTATGCAATTCTTAATGACACCCTGGGCAGCCGAGATAGGCATACCGATTGGACCATAAGACCTTCAAATATCACCTAGAAGAGCCTATAGGACCTTCCCATCAGGCATAAAGAAGATATCGGCTCCGGAACAGGCCTTCAAATACGGCTCCAAACACCAAAGGGGTATACCTACGATTTTGGGGCCCGGATGCACCGGCTCGGAATGGCCCGAAAATGATCACAATGCTTCCTACATGTGTTAGATGAAATTTTTTGGCGTAGAAATGGCGTGGTAAGGGACAGACAGAGAGATATTGGGCTAAAACTGCCAAATGCTTCCGGAGTGGCACCGATTTTGCGCATGAATTTATATGGCGTATGCAATTCTTAATGACACCCTGGGCAGCCGAGATAGGCATACCGATTGGACCATAAGACCTTCAAATATCACCTAGAAGAGCCTATAGGACCTGCCCGTTAGGCGTAAAGAAGATATCGGCTCCGGAACAGGCCTTCAAACAGGGCTCCAAACACCAAAGGGGTATACCTACGATTTTGGGGCCCGGAAGCACCGGCTCGGAATGGCCCGAAAATGATCACAATGCTTCCTACATGTGTTAGATGAAATTTTTTTGTGACGAAATGGCGTGGTAAGGGACAGACAGAAAGATATTGGGCTTAAACTGCCAAATGCTTCCGGAGTGGCACCGATTTTGCGCATGGATATTATATGGCGTATGCAATTCTTAATGACACCGTAGGCAGCCGAGATAGGCATACCGATTGGACCATAAGACCTTCAAATATCACCTAGAAGAGCCTATAGGAGCTGCCCGTCAGGCGTAAAGAAGATATCGGCTCCGGAACAGGCCTTCAAACAGGGCTCCAAACACCAAAGGGGTATACCTACGATTTTGGGGCCCGGAATGCACCGGCTCGGAATGGCCCGAAAATGAGCACAATGCTTCCTACATGTGTTAGATGAAATTTTTTGGCGTAGAAATGGCGTGGTAAGGGACAGACAGAGAGATATTGGGCTAAAACTGCCAAATGCTTCCGGAGTGGCACCGATTTTGCGCATGAATTTATATGGCGTATGCAATTCTTAATGACACCCTGGGCAGCCGAGATAGGCATACCGATTGGACCATAAGACCTTCAAATATCACCTAGAAGAGCCTATAGGACCTGCCCGTCAGGCGTAAAGAAGATATCGGCTCCGGAACAGGCCTTCAAATACGGCTCCAAACACCAAAGGGGTATACCTACGATTTTGGGGCCCGGATGCACCGGCTCGGAATGGCCCGAAAATGATCACAATGCTTCCTACATGTGTTAGATGAAATTTTTTGGCGTAGAAATGGCGTGGTAAGGGACAGACAGAGAGATATTGGGCTAAAACTGCCAAATGCTTCCGGAGTGGCACCGATTTTGCGCATGAATTTATATGGCGTATGCAATTCTTAATGACACCCTGGGCAGCCGAGATAGGCATACCGATTGGACCATACGACCTTAAAATATCACCTAGAAGAGCCTGTAGGACCTGCCCGTTAGGCGTAAAGAAGATATCGGCTCCGGAACAGGCCTTCAAACAGGGCTCCAAACACCAAAGGGGTATACCTACGATTTTGGGGCCCGGAAGCACCGGCTCGGAATGGCCCGAAAATGATCACAATCCTTCCTACATGTGTTAGATGAAATTTTTTGGTGTCAAAATGGCGTGGTAAGGGACAGACAGAGAGATATTGGGCTAAAACTCCCAAATGCTTCCGGAGTGGCACCGATTTTGCGCATGGATATTATATGGCGTATGCAATTCTTAATGACACCCTAGGCAGCCGAGATAGGCATACCGATTGGACCATAAGACCTTCAAATATCACCTAGAAGAGCCTATAGGAGCTTCCCGTCAGGCATAAAGAAGATATCGGCTCCGGAACAGGCCTTCAAATACGGCTCCAAACACCAAAGGGGTATACCTACGATTTTGGGGCCCGGATGCACCGGCTCGGAATGGCCCGAAAATGATCACAATGCTTCCTACATGTTTTAGATGAAATTTTTTGGCGTAGAAATGGAGTGGTAAGGGACAGACAGAGAGATATTGGGCTAAAACTGCCAAATGCTTCCGGAGTGGCACTGATTTTGCGCATGAATTTATATGGCGTATGCAATTCTTAATGACACCCTGGGCAACCGAGATAGGCGTACCGATTGGACCATAAGACCTTCAAATATCACCTAGAAGAGCCTATAGGACCTTCCCATCAGGCATAAAGAAGATATCGGCTCCGGAACAGGCCTTCAAATACGGCTCCAAACACCAAAGGGGTATACCTACGATTTTGGGGCCCGGATGCACCGGCTCGGAATGGCCCGAAAATGATCACAATGCTTCCTACATGTGTTAGATGAAATTTTTTGGCGTAGAAATGGCGTGGTAAGGGACAGACAGAGAGATATTGGGCTAAAACTGCCAAATGCTTCCGGAGTGGCACCGATTTTGCGCATGAATTTATATGGCGTATGCAATTCTTAATGACACCCTGGGCAGCCGAGATAGGCATACCGATTGGACCATAAGACCTTCAAATATCACCTAGAAGAGCCTATAGGACCTGCCCGTTAGGCGTAAAGAAGATATCGGCTCCGGAACAGGCCTTCAAACAGGGCTCCAAACACCAAAGGGGTATACCTACGATTTTGGGGCCCGGAAGCACCGGCTCGGAATGGCCCGAAAATGATCACAATCCTTCCTACATGTGTTAGATGAAATTTTTTGGTGTCAAAATGGCGTGGTAAGGGACAGACAGAGAGATATTGGGCTAAAACTCCCAAATGCTTCCGGAGTGGGACCGATTTTGCGCATGGATATTATATGGCGTATGCAATTCTTAATGACACCGTAGGCAGCCGAGATAGGCATACCGATTGGACCATAAGACCTTCAAATATCACCTAGAAGAGCCTATAGGAGCTTCCCGTCAGGCATAAAGAAGATATCGGCTCCGGAACAGGCCTTCAAATACGGCTCCAAACACCAAAGGGGTATACCTACGATTTTGGGGCCCGGATGCACCGGCTCGGAATGGCCCGAAAATGATCACAATGCTTCCTACATGTTTTAGATGAAATTTTTTGGCGTAGAAATGGAGTGGTAAGGGACAGACAGAGAGATATTGGGCTAAAACTGCCAAATGCTTCCGGAGTGGCACTGATTTTGCGCATGAATTTATATGGCGTATGCAATTCTTAATGACACCCTGGGCAACCGAGATAGGCGTACCGATTGGACCATAAGACCTTCAAATATCACCTAGAAGAGCCTATAGGACCTTCCCATCAGGCATAAAGAAGATATCGGCTCCGGAACAGGCCTTCAAATACGGCTCCAAACACCAAAGGGGTATACCTACGATTTTGGGGCCCGGATGCACCGGCTCGGAATGGCCCGAAAATGATCACAATGCTTCCTACATGTGTTAGATGAAATTTTTTGGCGTAGAAATGGCGTGGTAAGGGACAGACAGAGAGATATTGGGCTAAAACTGCCAAATGCTTCCGGAGTGGCACCGATTTTGCGCATGAATTTATATGGCGTATGCAATTCTTAATGACACCCTGGGCAGCCGAGATAGGCATACCGATTGGACCATAAGACCTTCAAATATCACCTAGAAGAGCCTATAGGACCTGCCCGTTAGGCGTAAAGAAGATATCGGCTCCGGAACAGGCCTTCAAACAGGGCTCCAAACACCAAAGGGGTATACCTACGATTTTGGGGCCCGGAAGCACCGGCTCGGAATGGCCCGAAAATGATCACAATCCTTCCTACATGTGTTAGATGAAATTTTTTGGTGTCAAAATGGCGTGGTAAGGGACAGACAGAGAGATATTGGGCTAAAACTCCCAAATGCTTCCGGAGTGGCACCGATTTTGCGCATGGATATTATATGGCGTATGCAATTCTTAATGACACCGTAGGCAGCCGAGATAGGCATACCGATTGGACCATAAGACCTTCAAATATCACCTAGAAGAGCCTATAGGAGCTTCCCGTCAGGCATAAAGAAGATATCGGCTCCGGAACAGGCCTTCAAATACGGCTCCAAACACCAAAGGGGTATACCTACGATTTTGGGGCCCGGATGCACCGGCTCGGAATGGCCCGAAAATGATCACAATGCTTCCTACATGTGTTAGATGAAATTTTTTGGCGTCGAAATGGCGTGGTAAGGGACAGACAGAGAGATATTGGGCTAAAACTGCCAAATGCTTCCGGAGTGGCACCGATTTTGCGCATGAATTTATATGGCGTATGCAATTCTTAATGACACCCTGGGCAACCGAGATAGGCATACCGATTGGACCATAAGACCTTCAAATATCACCTAGAAGAGCCTATAGGACCTTCCCATCAGGCATAAAGAAGATATCGGCTCCGGAACAGGCCTTCAAATACGGCTCCAAACACCAAAGGGGTATACCTACGATTTTGGGGCCCGGATGCACCGGCTCGGAATGGCCCGAAAATGATCACAATGCTTCCTACATGTGTTAGATGAAATTTTTTGGCGTAGAAATGGGGTGGTAAGGGACAGACAGAGAGATATTGGGCTAAAACTCCCAAATGCTTCCAGAGTGGCACCGATTTTGCGCATGAATTTATATAGCGTATGCAATTCTTAATGACACCCTGGGCAACCGAGATAGGCATACCGATTGGACCATAAGACCTTCAAATATCACCTAGAAGAGCCTATAGGACCTGCCCGTTAGGCGTAAAGAAGATATCGGCTCCGGAACAGGCCTTCAAACAGGGCTCCAAACACCAAAGGGGTATACCTACGACTTTGGGGCCCAGAAGCACCGGCTCGGAATGGCCCGAAAATGATCACAATGCTTCCTACATGTGTTAGATGAAATTTTTTTGTGACGAAATGGCGTGGTAAGGGACAGACAGAAAGATATTGGGCTAAAACTGCCAAATGCTTCCGGAGTGGCACCGATTTAGCGCATGAATTTATATGGCGTATGCAATTCTTAATGACACCCTGGGCAGCCGAGATAGGCATACCGATTGGACCATAAGACCTTCAAATATCACCTAGAAGAGCCTATAGGAGCTGCCCGTCAGGCGTAAAGAAGATATAGGCTCCAGAACAGGCCTTCAAATACGGCTCCAAACACCAAAGGGGTATACCTACGATATTGGGGCCCGGATGCACCGGCTCGGAATGGCCCGAAAATGATCACAATGCATCCTACATGTGTTAGATGAAATTTTTTTGCGACGAAATGGCGTGGTAAGGGACAGACAGAGAGATATTGGGCTAAAACTGCCAAATCCTTCCGGAGTGGCACCGATTTTGCGCATGAATTTATATGGCGTATGCAATTCTTAATGACACCCTGGGCAGCCGAGATAGGCATACCGATTGGACCATACGACCTTCAAATATCACCTAGAAGAGCCTATAGGAGCCTGCCCGTCAGGCGTAAAGAAGATATCGGCTCCAGAACAGGCCTTCAAATACGGGCTCCAAACACCAAAGGGGTATACCTACGATTTTGGGGCCCGGAAGCACCGGCTCGGAATGGCTCGAAAATGATCACAATCCTTCCTACATGTGTTAGATGAAATTTTTTGGTGTCAAAATGGCGTGGTAAGGGACAGACAGAGAGATATTGGGCTAAAACTCCCAAATGCTTCAGGAGTGGCACCGATTTTGCGCATGAATTTATATGGCGTATGCAATTCTTAATGACACCCTAGGCAGCCGAGATAGGCATACCGATTGGACCATAAGACCTTCAAATATCACCTAGAAGAGCCTATAGGAGCTTCCCGTCAGGCATAAAGAAGATATCGGCTCCGGAACAGGCGTTCAAATACGGCTCCAAACACCAAAGGGGTATACCTACGATTTTGGGGTGCGGATGCACCGGCTCGGAATGGCCCGAAAATGATCACAATGCTTCCTACATGAGTTAGATGAAATTTTTTGTCATAGAAATGGAGTGGTAAGGGACAGACAGAGAGATATTGGGCTAAAACTGCCAAATGCTTCCAGAGTGGCACCGATTTTGCGCATGAATTTATATGGCGTATGCAATTCTTAATGACACCCTGGGCAACCGAGATAGGCGTACCGATTGGACCATAAGACTTTCAAATATCACCTAGAAGAGCCTATAGGACCTTCCCATCAGGCATAAAGAAGATATCAGCTCCGGAACAGGCCTTCAAATACGGCTCCAAACACCAAAGGGGTATACCTACGATTTTGGGGCCCGGATGCACCGGCTCGGAATGGCCCGAAAATGATCACAATGCTTCCTACATGTGTTAGATGAAATTTTTTGGCGTAGAAATGGCATGGTAAGGGACAGACAGAGAGATATTGGGCTAAAACTGCCAAATGCTTCCAGAGTGCACTACAAAAAAAACTTCAAATTGCGACCGATTTTTGCGACCGACACAAATCGGTCGCAATATTGATACCAATTTGCGACTGATTGGAAAACAGTCGCAGATTTTAGCGCGGAAAACTCGCGCGAGTTTGTCTTTCCGTTTGCGACCGAATTACTTCTAATTTGCGACCGATGTTGCGACCGATTTGAGACCAAATGTGTTTCTGTCGCAAAAAGGGGCGCGTAAAAAAAAGGATAAAATCTGAGACCGAAATGAGATAAAATTGCGACCGATATTTTGCGACCGACTATTTCAGTCGCAAATCGGTCGTAATTTTGGCGGTATTAAAACGACGTCGGACAATTAAAAATTGCGACCGAATAAAATGCCTTTTGCGACCGATATGTCGGTCGCAAAGGTTAGGGCTTTAAACGAGCCCTCTCCTTTTCCTTTCTTCTTCTTTCTCTCTTCTCCTTCTCCTCTCCTCTCCTCCGTCCGCAGCGCCGCTCCAGCCCCTCCTGAGAACGCTCCAGCCCCTGTGACGCCGCCAACGACGCTCCGGTCACTCCTCTACGCCGTTCGCCACCGTTTGGACAGCATTTGAGGTAAGCCGGTTTCCATTTTAATTTTTTCGAACTGTTTTTTTTTTTTTTTTTTTTTTTTTTGCGATTTTTGTGTTTTTTTCAATTTATTATTATTGTTACTGTTATTATTGTTATTATTATTAATATTGTTAATGTTGTTGTTAGTGTTGTTGTTATTATTGTTATTATTAATATAGTTATACTAGTTTACTTTTTTTTGTTTGACTGTAAACGAAATTTGAAAAATTAAAGGGGAAAAACAAATTATTATTTATGAATTATTAAGAGCTGATTATTTTATGGGTTTGATTTTCAAACTTGATAATATCATCACCACAATTCAGAACGTTTTCTAATCTATATATGGGGATATACGTAGAAATTTGGAGTCGAAGAATGTCTAAAGTTTGAAGTCAGAGGAGTAACATTACTTGAAGTCACATTACTTGGAGTTATTAATTAAACGATAGCAACCTTCACACTGCTTGTGTCTGTTCCCTCTATATATATGCTTTTCAATAGCCTCAAGAACAGCTTGAGTAACATTTTTCACGTCTAAAACAGTCTGTTCTTCAGCTACAACAATGGCTTCCATGGCAAAATACAAATTACACGACACCTTTGCATGCAAGACTGTTAGACCCATTTCTTCAAATACTTCTAATATTGAGACTAGCTTATCTCCTCCCTTCTCGCAAATCACCTTTACAATAAATCCTTTTCCAGCTTTCTCTACTTTCACCTGTGCATACAAAACAGTGAAAGATGCAAATGTTATGCAAAGTAGAAAACATGAAAATAAATTAATGGGGTAAGAGAGTACAGACCTTGGGTAAGTGGAGGTGCAGCTTCACCATGCTTAAGCATTGCCTTTTGATTGCATCTAAGTATAAGAGTTCTCTTTTGATTGACTCCAACTTGAGTTTGAGTTTGTAAATATAAAGAATAGCATCAGCAATAATAGAGCTTCTTTTCACCTTCACAAAGAAAAAAGAGTAAAGAATTCTTAAAGGTTTTTCATTATTTACATAAATTAATTTCTTTCTTTACAATCCAACACTTCTCTCCCTAAAATTTATGTTTCTTTCCTTTGCTTTGAAGACCAAACAAACAAAAAGAAGAAGCTTAATTCATTAATTATGTCAACTACCTAGACTTGTAATCTTGAAAGAACAAAATATATTCAGAAAATCCTTTTTTTTTTTTTTTAAAGGGGAAAAATCTTTTTTCTTTAATAAAAAAGTTAGAGAAAAGGAGGATATGATCTTTGATTTGAAGAAGCTTTTGTAGAAACATATTAATTATCAAGACATTGTCAATATTTTGCTTTATGTTATATCTATAATATTAGTATTTTATTTTATTTTATTTAGTTTTTGTAATAGAGTACAATTACAACAAATTTATTAAATTAGAGTAGAATAAAATTAGAATTTGGAAAGAAAAAGAAACACAAAAGGGAAGGGAAAGAAAAATGTCAAAGATATGATTTTAAAAAGAGAATATCTCATATTTGTGAACCTCATAAAAAGCCTAAATTTGTGGTTTCAGAAAGTTTCAAGCTTTGCTTAGTGGGGAAACAATATAAAAATAAGAATTTAGTGGGGAAAAAAAGTAAAAATTTAATGGGGGTGAATTCAAAATTAATACTATAAACTAAGGTGCAAAAAACTATGAACTACAATATAAAATACTTTGAACTAAGGTGTAAAAAACCAGCGAAGCTTGTATCTCCACTGCCCCTTACCCTAAATCCACTCCAAGGTATTACAACAAAAATGCATTTGATTCGTTATTATTATTATTTTTAAATGTAATTCATTAATAATATTATTAAGTATTAAAAATAATTAATATTATTGTATTGGGATCTCTGATTTGCCCAAGCTTCTAAGTCCTATCCTCTTGTCTCACACGAAATTGGGAACTGTAACAAGAAAAGGGGAAAAAAAGAAAGGTTAAAAAAAAAGAAAGCCTAAATAGGTATTTTAGCTTGAAATGACATAACAGTAACATTTAACATACTTAAAGATATTTAAGATAATCATATTATGAATTTGCACGAGTCAATACTTCATAATGTGTACGTTTATATATTTGTGTTTTATTTTTTTGGTGCGTACAACTTGTGTTTTGCTTACAACTTTAGAATATTTTTCTTTAGAATATTTTTTCTTTATTATAGATGTTATTGTCGTTATTATTCTTAAATATGTTTTTATTAAATGAATGATGAGTTTGGATTGGAGGCCTAGTAGTGGCCATTTTGCCTTTGGAGAATGTTAATATGTTATAGAAGTGTTTATTGAAGTGTCTTTGTATTTGAGATTTGATTGTGTTGTGCCGAAATGCTGCCGAATTTTTTTCAATAAATTCAATATGTAGAATAGTACACTTACCTTTATTATAGTAGGTGTGTATATATATATATATATATATATATATATATATATAACCTTTGTATTGAATAAATGAACTTAGTTATTTTACATTTATATATAGTTTCCCCTTATTATAGAAATAACCTTAGTTAGTTATAAGTGTAAATTGAACATTACATTAGTGGCATGTTTTAAGGCTAGATCAGACTAATGCAATTACATATAATTTACCCTTGATAAACACATTGTTAATTAGGTAAAAAAAAATGCGAAATAATCGAGATTGGATGTACTGGAGGTTCGAGGTCAATGGCATATTAAGACAAGAGTTCCTGCACGGATTGGAGGCGTTTATACAGTTTGCAGTTGGTAATCCCAGTTTTATGGATGGGAATAAGTTGAGGTGTCCATGTAATCACAAGAAGTGTCGAAATCGAGCCTTCTTAGACATCGATACAGTGAAACTTCATTTGTGCAAAAATGGGTTCGTGGAAAATTATTACGAATGGATACATCATGGTGAAGCTCAAGTTGCCAGTGGGTCAGGCCACTCCATTCCGGTAAGTTTAGAAGTTCAGCCTTATCAATTTCTGTATGGTAATCAATGCAATGATATGGTAATCGATGCGAGTAGAGTATAATTTGATTGGGATAATATGGAGGAATCGCCAAATGTAGCAGCAGAACAATTGTTTGACATGCTAAGTGCAGCTAACATTGAACTGTGGCCTGGATGCAAGAATCATTCTGTTCTGTCTGTTGTTGCACGATTACTGCACATGAAAGCAGAGCACCATTTTTCAGAAAGGTGTTACGATGATTTCGTTCAGTTAGCAAAAGAAATGTTGCCTGAAGGCCATTCAATGGTTGATAATTTTTATCAGACAAAAAAATTAGTTCGGGGATTGGGACTACCGGTAGAAAAGATTGATTGCTGCCGTAATAATTGTATGATATTCTGGGGTGTTGACTCGGAATTCAGAGAATGCAAGTTTTGTAATCTTCCAAGATATCAACGGCGCGGTCAAGGGACTGGTAGAGTACAAAGGGAGAAGGCTTTCAAGAAGATGTATTATTTCCCTCTTGTTCCTCGCCTTCAAAGGTTATATGCATCAAAGGCGACAGCTGAACACATGACATGGCATGCTTTGCATGAATATGAGGATGGTATAATGACTCATCCGTCAGACTCTGAAGCGTGGAAACATTTTGATAACATTCATCCTCTGTTTGCTGCTGAAATGAGAAACGTGAGATTGGGGCTTTGTACTGATGGGTTTCAGCCGTTTGGCCAATCAGGACAACAATATTCATCATGGCCTATCATTGTGACACCATATAATCTACCACCGACAATGTGTATGAAAGATGAATATATGTTTTTGTGTGTTATTGTTCCTGGGCCTACTAATCCAAAACATAAAATTGATGTGTTTCTGCAACCTTTGATGGCCGAACTTAATTATTTATGGGAATATGGGGTTGAAACATTCGATATTTCGAGCAATCAGAATTTCATAATGCGGGCTGCTTTGCTTTGGACCATCAGTGATTTTCCTGCTTTTGGAATGTTATCTGGGTGGAGTACGGCTGGCAAATTGGCTTGTCCTCACTGCATGGAAAACACTAATGCATTTACACTAAAGAATGGAGGTAAACAATGTTGGTTTGATTGTCATCGCAAATTCTTACCGGAATCTCACCCTTGGAGGAGAAATCGACAATGCTTTAGAAAGAACACAACTATTTTTGAACCCCCTCCACCTGTGAAGTCAGGAGCACAAATATTACAAGAAATTGAAGATCTGGGGCTTATGAAAGTTACAGAGGTTGGTGCAGATGAGGTAAATACAAGAATTGGTAGGAATAGCGGGTGGAAAAAGCGAAGCATTTTCTGGGATTTGCCATACTGGAGTTCACTTCTTATCCGTCATAACCTTGATGTCATGCACATAGAAAAAAATGTGTTTGAAAATCTGTTCAACACTGTCATGAACATTGAAGGGAAAACCAAGGACAATGCAAAAGCGAGAGCAGACATGAAGGAAATTTGTCGTCGACCAGAACTCGAGCAATCTGTACTTACTGGTAAGTTTCCGAAGGCATGTTATTGTTTAGATAAATCCCAAAGGCAATTATTGTGCGAATGGTTACGATCATTAAGATTTCCAGATGGCTACTGTTCAAATATGGGTAGATGTGTGGACATGAGGAAGTACAGACTGTTTGGCATGAAAAGCCATGACTGTCATGTTTTCATGCAAAGATTGATCCCTGTGGCATTCCGGGAATTATTACCAGGAAAAATTTGGGAAGCAATGACAGAATTGAGTCTCTTTTTCAAGGAATTGACGATGACTGTTATCCGATGCGATGATATGGACCAATTAGCGCGAGAAATCCCAATAGTGATGTGCAAGTTGGAGCGAATTTTTCCACTCGGCTTCTCTGATTCTATGGAACATCTGCCGGTTCATTTGCCCTATGAATGTCGTTTAGCAGGACCGGTACAATATCGATGGATGTATCCATTTGAGAGGTGATTCACTAACATCTCATTCTAATGATTACATCATTTTTTTGAACTTATACTAACATATTGGCATTGTACAATCACAGACACCTACAGAAAATTAAAAAGAATGTGCGCAATAAGGCAAAGGTCGAAGGATCCATTTGCAATGCATATTTGGTGGAAGAAGCTTCCACATTCTGTTCACACTACTTTGACCAACATGTTTTCACCAAGCATCGGAGAGTGCCACGTAACGATGACGGAGGAGATCGTGTTCAATCTGAGTTTGAAGGAAATCTAAAAATTTTCACCTACCCTGGGCGTACGATTGGTAAATCAAAAAAAAGACGATTGACTGATGCAGAGATACAAGCGGCTCAAACCTATATTTTATTGAATTGCGAAGACATCACACCATATGTACAGTAAGTATAAATAATGTAAACATTCTAAACTTGACGTGGGCCGTTGTTAAATGATACTTATGCTAATATGGTTCGTTGATAAATAGGAAATATATCAATCTTCTGCGGCCTCAAAATCTCAATTTGACTGATACTGCAGTTGATGCAAAGCTGGACACGGAATTTGCAGATTGGTTCAAATATTATGTAAGTTACTTTCAATGTGCACAACACGGAATGTACATTTATTAAATCTGACTCATGTCATTACTATTTCCCATAGGCTCGAAGCTCGGAAAGCGATATTCGTAATAGATTTATTACGGATCTGGCAAAGGGGCCATTACCGGTTGCTAATGCCTACTCTGGCTACTTTGTAAACGGTTACAAGTTTCACACTGAGGGTTATGGGAGAAGCAGAAAGACAATGAACAGCGGTGTGTGCATAAAGGGATCAAACTACAGTGACGTGTCTGCCGATTTTTATGGGAAATTGGTTGAGGTTTTGGAGTTAGAATATCCAGGCCTACCAATGAAGTGCACAATCTTATTCAAATGTGAATGGTTTGATCCTACGCCAAACATTGGCACGAAGGTTCATCCTAAGTATAATCTGGTTGATATTAATCAAAGAAGAAGATATACAAAGTATGAACCTTTTGTTTTGGCAATGCAAGCTGCACAGGTGTACTATGTCCCATATCCATCGTTTAAACGAGATAGATGCGATTGGATGGCAGTGTGTAAAATCAAGGCTAGATCAGTTGTTCATGCACTTGAAACGAAACAATCTTCTTCACTCGCAGTATCGGAGGCATTTCAAGAAGTTAGGGTCGAAAAGCAACCGATGCAAGTTGTTGAAGATTTAACAGATAGATTGGATGATGAAAGCCGATCTTATGTTGAAATAGGACCATCAGATGATGAAGAGGAAGAAGATCAAATCATCATGGGTACCTCAGAAGACGAATATGAAGAAGAGGAAGCTGATGAAGAGGAGGAGGAAGCAGATGATATTCAAGACACTTAAAACTTAGAGAAATTTTACTGTTACAAATTGATAAATGTATATGTAATTAATATTATTAATGAAGAATTTCAATGGTATTCACTTTGTGTACTCATATTTACCACATGTTCTACAATTCATATAATTGTATAAATTCATTTTATCTAGGTTCTGATATCTGCAGTACAGATGGCTAGAGGCAGACCGTTTGATTCTGACGCGTCCGGCAGTGGTTCGCGTGGAGGTCATGGCCCTAGACGCAGTGCCCGTGGACGAGGAGGGTCGATCCCTCGTCCTTCGTCAGGTACGTCTGGGGCTTCGTCATCTGCTCAGCGAGCAGTACTGCCGCCATCACATCCTTCTTCAGGTACGTCTGGGGCTTCATCCTCTGCTCAGCGTCCAGTACTGCCGCCATCACACTCTTCTGCTCCTTCCTCTTCTGCTCCTTCCTCTTCTGCACCAGTACAGACTCCACCAGCTGCACAGTCACCTACTGTGCAAGGTAATCATAAATGTCATAACTGTCATTTTAATTATATATTAATTATCTAAAAATTTATAACATTTGTCATTTCTTTTGCAGCTTCATCCGATCCACGTATCACCCTCAGTTTGGTAGCGGGACAGTAAGTACTTATTCAAATTTTCTGCAGGCATATTTTGTAATTATATTTTGTACTTATTCATAACTGTGATACTTTCGTGTAATTATATTTCACTTATGTTTTTTTTTTCAGCATATATCCATCTTCTCGAGCAGCGAGGCAAATTTTGAAGATAATCAAGCTACAGCTGCATAAAGAAGGATACACATGGGATGCCGTACCACAAGAGGCGAGAGACTTTTATTGGGAGGAGTTCCAGGTACTCTTTGGTTTAAGTTATATCATCATTCAATGTTTACAATTCAAGATACATCCTTAGTGTTTAAACGCTATATTTCATTTTTTTTGCAGAAACATTTCATATGGGACGAGGCCATTACTGCTATGCTGAAAGTAGCCTGGGAGAAGATATGCGCCGATCGATACGCTGACTTCACCTATAGGATGAGAAAAAGCGGTAAGAAGCAGCAGTGCGTGTCTCAGGAGATATGGGAGAGCTGGCAAAAGGCTTGGGAGGATCCTGCATTCAAGAGAAAGCGGGAGATATTTGCACAAAACAGGCGCAGTGAGACTGGCGGTGATGGAGCAGGACCTTCGCGACACACAGGCGGATCTATATCTGCTATAGAGACAGCTCGATTATTAGTAAGTGAACTAGTACCTTTATAAGAAACTGATGTTTAATGAAAGGACACTATATATATTAATATATCATGCATAAAAATTCATTGCAGGCTAAAGAATTAGGTCGTGAGCCCACACCGATGGAGGTATTTAGATACACTCACACGAAGGACCACGATCGTAATACCTTTGTCGACAGACGTGCGCTGAGCGTCAATGTAAGTAACAATGAATAATATTCCCTCTAATCATTGCGAATATGTACAAAGTTGAATATAATAAAGCTTGCAATTGCATTGATTAATTAATTTTTTGTTTTCAGGAGAATTATACTACAGCTCGGGAGCGTATTGTTACTTCTCAGACCGATGAATCCGAAGCTGAGTCAAGGATTGACGAGGTAGCGCTTTATCTCGAGGCTGTAGGGGGCGAGAAGAAGAGGAAGGTATACGGCATCGGGTCTCAGGCATCACAGTTTTACACTGGCTCAGCAGCTCACGCTTTTACAGCCAGCGCAGCACGACAGCCGGAGCACACTGACTCGCAGTATGATGATGATATACGAGCTCAGCTTGCTGATCAGCAGAGACAGATTGCAAAGCTTAGAGAGCATGTCCTACGGCTGTCCGGTGAGGCCCGTGCTGGTACTTCCTCCTCTGATCCTGCGCCTGCTACAGACCGACATGTTTTGACGTCTCAGCAGCAGCCACTTCCTGCTCTTGATCCCGATGCTGCAGACGATACCTTGGTCACCCCTCCTGCCGCTACATCACATCCAGCAGGTACTCCTCTCGCCGATCCGACATCGGATCCTGCAGATGAGCAGCAGCATAGATTTGATTTTGGACCTTTTTAGTTTTTTATTTGATTTGATTGATATTTTAATTTGTTCAGTACAATAAAAATTACAATTTTACATTGTTCTAGTTTTTTATTTGTATTTTGATATTTTAATTTGTTCAGTACAATAAAAATTACAATTTACATTGTTCTTGAATTGCGTGTGTGATATATATGTATATATGTCAATTTTCACAGGTGCGGAAAAATTTTGGTTTTATAATAATATTTATTTATTTTTTATTTTTTTAATTTTGCGACCGATTTGCGACCGCTTTGATACCGACAATTGCAATTTTAAATTACATTTTACGACGGCTTTGCGACCGATTTGAGACCGAATTTACGACCTATTTGCGACCGATTTGAGACCGAATTTACGACCTATTTGCGACCGATATGAGCCATTTTGCGACCGATTTGTCGGTCGCAAAATGGCGCATTTCTTGTAGTGGTGGCACCGATTTTGCGCATGAATTTATATGGCGTATGCAATTCTTAATGACACCCTGGGCAACCGAGATAGGCATACCGATTGGACCATAAGACCTTCAAATCTCACCTAGAAGAGCCTATAGGACCTGCCCGTTAGGCGTAAAGAAGATATCGGCTCCGGAACAGGCCTTCAAACAGGGCTCCAAACACCAAAGGGGTATACCTACGATTTTGGGGCCCAGAAGCACCGGCTCGGAATGGCCCGAAAATGATCACAATGCTTCCTACATGTGTTAGATGAAATTTTTTTGTGACGAAATGGCGTGGTAAGGGACAGACAGAAAGATATTGGGCTAAAACTGCCAAATGCTTCCGGAGTGGCACCGATTTAGCGCATGAATTTATATGGCGTATGCAATTCTTAATGACACCCTGGGCAGCCGAGATAGGCATACCGATTGGACCATAAGACCTTCAAATATCACCTAGAAGAGCCTATAGGAGCTGCCCGTCAGGCGTAAAGAAGATATAGGCTCCAGAACAGGCCTTCAAATACGGCTCCGGAATAGGCCTTCAAACAGGGCTCCAAACACCAAAGGGGTATACCTACGATTTTGGGGCCCGGAAGCACCGGCTCAGAATGGCCCGAAAATGATCACAATGCTTCCTACATGTGTTAGATGAAATTTTTTGGCGTCGAAATGGCGTGGTAAGGGACAGACAGAGAGATATTGGGCTAAAACTGCCAAATGCTTCCATAGTGGCACCGATTTAGCGCATGAATTTATATGGCATATGCAATTCTTAATGGCACCCTGGGCAGCCGAGATAGGCATACCGATTGGACCATAAGACCTTCAAATATCACCTAGAAGAGCCTATAGGAGCTGCCCGTTAGGCATAAAGAATATATGGGCTCCGGAACAGGCCTTCAAATACGGCTCCAAACACCAAAGGGGTATACCTACGATTTTGGGGCCCGGATGCACCGGCTCGGAATGGCCCGAAAACGATCACAATGCTTCCTACATGTGTTAGATGAAATTTTTTGGCGTAGAAGTGGCGTGGTAAGGGACAGACAGAGAGATATTGGGCTAAAACTGCCAAATGCTTCCGGAGTGGCACCGATTTTGCGCATGAATTTATATGGCGTATCCAATTCTTAATGACACACTGGGCAGCCGAGATAGGCAAACCGATTGGACCATAAGACCTTCAAATATCACCTAGAAGGGCCTATAGGACCTGCCCGTCAGGCGTAAAGAAGATATTGGCTCCGGAACAGGCCTTCAAACAGGGCTCCAAACACCAAAGGGGTATACCTACGATTTTGGGGCCCGGAAGCACCGGCTCGGAATGGCCCGAAAATGATCACAATGCTTCCTACATGTGTTAGATGAAACTTTTTGGCTTCGAAATGGCGTGGTAAGGGATAGACAGAGAGATATTGGGCTAAAACTGCCAAATGCTTCCGGAGTGGCACCGATTTAGCGCATGAATTTATATGGCGTATGCAATTCTTAATGACACCCTGGGCAGCCGAGATAGGCATACCGATTGGACCATAAGACCTTCAAATATCACCTAGAAGAGCCTATAGGAGCTGCCCGTCAGGCGTAAAGAAGATATAGGCTCCAGAACAGGCCTTCAAATACGGCTCCGGAACAGGCCTTCAAACAGGGCTCCAAACACCAAAGGGGTATACCTACGATTTTGGGGCCCGGAAGCACCGGCTCAGAATGGCCCGAAAATGATCACAATGCTTCCTACATGTGTTAGATGAAATTTTTTGGCGTCGAAATGGCGTGGTAAGGGACAGACAGAGAGATATTGGGCTAAAACTGCCAAATGCTTCCATAGTGGCACCGATTTAGCGCATGAATTTATATGGCATATGCAATTCTTAATGGCACCCTGGGCAGCCGAGATAGGCATACCGATTGGACCATAAGACCTTCAAATATCACCTAGAAGAGCCTATAGGAGCTGCCCGTCAGGCATAAAGAATATATGGGCTCCGGAACAGGCCTTCAAATACGGCTCCAAACACCAAAGGGGTATACCTACGATTTTGGGGCCCGGATGCACCGGCTCGGAATGGCCCGAAAACGATCACAATGCTTCCTACATGTGTTAGATGAAATTTTTTGGCGTAGAAGTGGCGTGGTAAGGGACAGACAGAGAGATATTGGGCTAAAACTGCCAAATGCTTCCGGAGTGGCACCGATTTTGCGCATGAATTTATATGGCGTATCCAATTCTTAATGACACACTGGGCAGCCGAGATAGGCAAACCGATTGGACCATAAGACCTTCAAATATCACCTAGAAGAGCCTATAGGACCTGCCCGTCAGGCGTAAAGAAGATATTGGCTCCGGAACAGGCCTTCAAACAGGGCTCCAAACACCAAAGGGGTATACCTACGATTTTGGGGCCCGGAAGCACCGGCTCGGAATGGCCCGAAAATGATCACAATGCTTCCTACATGTGTTAGATGAAACTTTTTGGCTTCGAAATGGCGTGGTAAGGGATAGACAGAGAGATATTGGGCTAAAACTGCCAAATGCTTCCGGAGTGGCACCGATTTTGCGCATGAATTTATATGGCGTATGTAATTCTTAATGACACCCTGGGCAGCCGAGATAGGCATACCGATTGGACCATAAGACCTTCAAATATCACCTAGAGGAGCCTATAGGACCTGACCGTCAGGCATAAAGAAGATAATGGCTCCGGAACAGGCCTTCAAACAGGGCTCCAAACACCAAAGGGGTATACCTACGATTTTGGGGCCCAGAAGCACCGGCTCGGAATGGCCCGAAAATGAGCACAATGCTTCCTACATGTGCTAGATGAAATTTTTTAGCGTCGAAATGGCGTGGTAAGGGACAGACAGAGAGATATTGGCCTAAAACTGCCAAATGCTTCCATAGTGGCACCGATTTAGCGCATGAATTTATATCGCATATGCAATTCTTAATGACAGCCTGGGCAGCCGAGATAGGCATACCAATTGGACCATAAGACCTTCAAATATCACCTAGAAGAGCCTATAGGAGCTGCCCATCAGGCGTAAAGAAGATATAGGCTCCAGAACAGGCCTTCAAATAGGGCTCCAAACACCAAAGGGGTATACCTACGATTTTGGGGCCCGGATGCACCGGCTCAGGAATGGCCCGAAAATGATCAGAATGCTTCCTACATGTGTTAGATGAAATTTTTTGGCGTAGAAATGGCGTGGTAAGGGACAGACAGAGAGATATTGGGCTAAAACTGCCAAATGCTTCCGGAGTGGCACCGATTTTGCGCATGAATTTATATGGCGTATGCAATTCTTAATGACACCCTGGGCAGCCGAGATAGGCATACCGATTGGACCATAAGACCTTCAAATATCACCTAGAAGAGCCAGTAGGACCTGCCCGTCAGGCGTAAAGAAGATATCGGCTCCGGAACAGGCCTTCAAACAGGGCTCCAAACACCAAAGGGGTATACCTACGATTTTGGGGCCCGGAAGCACCGGCTCGGAATGGCCCGAAAATGATCACAATGCTTCCTACATGTGTTAGATGAAATTTTTTAGCGTCGAAATGGCGTGGTAAGGGACAGACAGATAGATATTGGGCTAAAACTGCCAAATGCTTCCGAAGTGGCACCGATTTTGCGCATGAATTTATATGGCGTATGCAATTCTTAATGACACCCTGGGCAGCCGAGATAGGCAAACCGATTGGACCATAAGACCTTCAAATATCACCTAGAAGAGCCTATAGGACCTGCCCGTCAGGCGTAAAGAAGATATCGGCTCCGGAACAGGCCTTCAAACAGGGCTCCAAACACCAAAGGGGTATACCTACGATTTTGGGACCCGGAAGCACCGGCTCGGAATGGCCCGAAAATGATCACAATGCTTCCTACATGTGTTAGATGAAACTTTTTGGCTTCGAAATGGCGTGGTAAGGGATAGACAGAGAGGTATTGGGCTAAAACTGCCAAATGCTTCCGGAGTGGCACCGATTTTGCGCATGAATTTATATGGCGCATGTAATTCTTAATGACACCCTGGGCAGCCGAGATAGGCATACCGATTGGACCATAAGACCTTCAAATATAACCTAGAAGAGCCTATAGGACCTGCCCGTCAGGCGTAAAGAAGATATCGACTCCGGAACAGGCCTTCAAACAGGGCTCCAAACACCAAAGGGGTATACCTACGATTTTGGGGCCCGGAAGCACCGGCTCGGAATGGCCCGAAAATGATCACAATGCTTCCTACATGTGTTAGATGAAATTTTTTAGCGTCGAAATGGCGTGGTAAGGGACAGACAGATAGATATTGGGCTAAAACTGCCAAATGCTTCCGAAGTGGCACCGATTTTGCGCATGAATTTATATGGCGTATGTAATTCTTAATGACACCCTGGGCAGCCGAGATAGGCATACCGATTGGACCATAAGACCTTCAAATATAACCTAGAAGAGCCTATAGGACCTGCCCGTCAGGCGTAAAGAAGATATCGGCTCCGGAACAGGCCTTCAAACAGTGCTCCGAACACCAAAGGGGTATACCTACGATTTTGGGGCCCGGAAGCACCGGCTCGGAATGGCCCGAAAATGATCACAATGCTTCCTACATGTGTTAGATGAAATTTTTTGGCGTAGAAATGGTGTGGTAAGGGACAGACAGAGAGATATTGGGCTAAAACTGCCAAATGCTTCCGGAGTGGCACCGATTTTGCGCATGAATTTATATGGCGTATGCAATTCTTAATGACACCCTTGGGCAGCCGAGATAGGCATACCGATTGGACCATAAGACCTTCAAATATCACCTAGAAGAGCCTATAGGACCTGCCCGTCAGGCGTAAAGAAGATATCGGCTCCGGAACAGGCCTTCAAACAGGGCTCCAAACACCAAAGGGGTATACCTACGATTTTGGGGCCCGGAAGCACCGGCTCGGAATGGCCCGAAAATGATCACAATGCTTCCTACATGTGTTAGATGAAATTTTTTGGCATCGAAATGGTGTGGTAAGGGACAGACAGATAGATATTGGGCTAAAACTGCCAAATGCTTCCGGAGTGGCACCGATTTAGCGCATGAATTTATATGGCGTATGCAATTCTTAATGACACCCTGGGCAGCCGAGATAGGCAGACCGATTGGACCATAAGACCTTCAAATATCACCTAGAAGAGCCTATAGGACCTGCCCATCAGGCGTAAAGAAGATATCGGCTCCGGAACAGTCCTTCAAACAGGGCTCCAAACACCAAAGGGGTATACCTACGATTTTGGGGCCCGGAGGCACCGGCTCGGAATGGCCCGAAAATGATCACAATGCTTCCTACATGTGTTAGATGAAATGTTTTTGCATAGAAATGGCGTGGTAAGGGACAGACAGAGAGATATTGGGCTAAAACTGCCAAATGCTTCCGGAGTGGCATCGATTTTACGCATGAATTTATATGGCATATGCAATTCTTAATGACACCCTAGGCAGCCGAGATAGGCATACCGATTGGACCATAAGACCTTCAAATATCACCTAGAAGAGCCTATAGGAGCTGACCGTCAGGCAGTAAAGAAGATATCGGCTCCAGAACAGGCCTTCAAACAGGGCTCCAAACACCAAAGGGGTATACCTACGATTTTGGGGCCCGGAAGCACCGGCTCGGAATGGCCCGAAAATGATCACAATGCTTCCTACATGTGTTAGATGAAATTTTTTTGCATAGAAATGGTGCGGTAAGGGACAGACAGAGAGATATTGGGCTAAATCGGCCAAATGCTTCCGGAGTGGCACCGATTTTGCGCATGAATTTATATGGCATATGCAACTCTTAATGACACCCTGGGCAGCCGAGATAGGCATACCGATTGGACCATAAGACCTTCAAATATCACCTAGAAGAGCCAGTAGGACCTGCCCGTCAGGCGTAAAGAAGATATCGGCTCCGGAACAGGCCTTCAAACAGGGCTCCAAACACCAAAGGGGTATACCTACGATTTTGCGGCCCGGAAGCACCGGCTCGGAATGGCCCGAAAATGATCACAATGCTTCCTACATGTGTTAGATGAAATTTTTTAGCGTCGAAATGGCGTGGTAAGGGACAGACAGATAGATATTGGGCTAAAACTGCCAAATGCTTCCGGAGTGGCACCGATTTTGCGCATGAATTTATATGGCGTATGCAATTCTTAATGACACCCTGGGCAGCCGAGATAGGCATACCGATTGGACCATAAGACCTTCAAATATCACCTAGAAGAGCCTATAGGACCTGCTCGTCAGGCGTAAAGAAGATATCGGCTCCGGAACAGGCCTTCAAACAGGGCTCCAAACACCAAAGGGGTATACCTACGATTTTGGGGCCCGGAAGCACCGGCTCGGAATGGCCCGAAAATGATCACAATGCTTCCTACATGTGTTAGATGAAACTTTTTGGCTTCGAAATGGCGTGGTAAGGGATAGACAGAGAGGTATTGGGCTAAAACTGCCAAATGCTTCCGGAGTGGCACCGATTTTGCGCATGAATTTATATGGCGTATGTAATTCTTAATGACACCCTGGGCAGCCGAGATAGGCATACCGATTGGACCATAAGACTTTCAAATATAACCTAGAAGAGCCTATAGGACCTGCCCGTCAGGAGTAAAGAAGATATCGGCTCCGGAACAGGCCTTCAAACAGTGCTCCGAACACCAAAGGGGTATACCTACGATTTTGGGGCCCGGAAGCACCGGCTCGGAATGGCCCGAAAATGATCACAATGCTTCCTACATGTGTTAGATGAAATTTTTTGGCGTAGAAATGGTGTGGTAAGGGACAGACAGAGAGATATTGGGCTAAAACTGCGAAATGCTTCCGGAGTGGCACCGATTTTGCGCATGAATTTATATGGCGTATGCAATTCTTAACGACACCTTGGGCAGCCGAGATAGGCATACTGATTGGACCATAAGACCTTCAAATATCACCTAGAAGAGCCTATAGGACCTGCCCGTCATGCGTAAAGAAGATATCGGCTCCGGAACAGGCCTTCAAACAGGGCTCAAAACACCAAAGGGGTATACCTACGATTTTTGGGCCCGGAAGCACCGGCTCGGAATGGCCCGAAAATGATCACAATGCTTCCTACATGTGTTAGATGAAATTTTTTGGCATCGAAATGGTGTGGTAAGGGACAGACAGATAGATATTGGGCTAAAACTGCCAAATGCTTCCGGAGTGGCACCGATTTAGCGCATGAATTTATATGGCGTATGCAATTCTTAATGACACCCTGGGCAGCCGAGATAGGCAGACCGATTGGACCATAAGACCTTCAAATATCACCTAGAAGAGCCTATAGGACCTGCCCGTCAGGCGTAAAGAAGATATCGGCTCCGGAACAGTCCTTCAAACAGGGCTCCAAACACCAAAGGGGTATACCTACGATTTTGGGGCCCGGAGGCACCGGCTCGGAATGGCCCGAAAATGATCACAATGCTTCCTACATGTGTTAGATGAAATGTTTTTGCATAGAAATGGCGTGGTAAGGGACAGACAGAGAGATATTGGGCTAAAACTGCCAAATGCTTCCGGAGTGGCATCGATTTTGCGCATGAATTTATATGGCATATGCAATTCTTAATGACACCCTAGGCAGCCGAGATAGGCATACCGATTGGACCATAAGACCTTCAAATATCACCTAGAAGAGCCTATAGGAGCTGACCGTCAGGCGTAAAGAAGATATCGGCTCCAGAACAGGCCTTCAAACAGGGCTCCAAACACCAAAGGGGTATACCTACGATTTTGGGGCCCGGAAGCACCGGCTCGGAATGGCCCGAAAATGATCACAATGCTTCCTACATGTGTTAGATGAAATTTTTTGGCGTAGAAATGGTGTGGTAAGGGACAGACAGAGAGATATTGGGCTAAAACTGCCAAATGCTTCCGGAGTAGCATCGATTTTGCGCATGAATTTATATGGCGTATGCAATTCTTAATGACACCCTGGGCAGCCGAGATAGGCATACCGATTGGACCATAAGACCTTCAAATATCACCTAGAAGAGCCTATAGGACCTGCCGTCAGGCGTAAAGAAGATATCGGCTCCGGAACAGGCCTTCAAACAGGGCTCCAAACACCAAAGGGGTATACCTACGATTTTGGGGCCCGGAAGCACCGGCTCGGAATGGCCCGAAAATGATCACAATGCTTCCTACATGTGTTAGATGAAATTTTTTGGCGTCGAAATGGCGTGGTAAGGGGACAGACAGAGAGATATTGGGCTAAAACTGCCAAATGCTTCCGGAGTGGCACCGATTTTGCGCATGAATTTATATGGCGTATGCAATTCTTAATGACACCCTGGGCAGCCGAGATAGGCATACCGATTGGACCATAAGACCTTCAAATATCACCTAGAAGAGCCTATAGGACCTGCCCGTCATGCGTAAAGAAGATATCGGCTCCGGAACAGGCCTTCAAACAGGGCTCAAAACACCAAAGGGGTATACCTACGATTTTGGGGCCCGGAAGCACCGGCTCGGAATGGCCCGAAAATGATAACAATGCTTCCTACATGTGTTAGATGAAATTATTTGGCATCGAAATGGTGTGGTAAGGGACAGACAGATAGATATTGGGCTAAAACTGCCAAATGCTTCCGGAGTGGCACCGATTTAGCGCATGAATTTATATGGCGTATGCAATTCTTAATGACACCCTGGGCAGCCGAGATAGGCAGACCGATTGGACCATAAGACCTTCAAATATCAC